>NC_084663.1:20327574-20630604 GCF_028389875.1 Rhea pennata
CTTCTCTCTTGTCATACCTATAAAGAATAGAAGACTTATTTATATTCCAATATTTACATATTAAATGCTTCTATTAAATGCTTCTACTACAAGACCATGTAGTATCCCAGATAAAATAAAAAAGGAACAACATTCTCAGTTATATCACGATTAAATGTGTTATAAAACCATTAACATGTACACTTACAGTGTGCATTAGAAGGAGCTATGTGTTTAGCCTCACAAGGCACTTTTGTCAGTCTAGCCACAGAGGAAATTTATAGGATGACAAAACAAGTCATATAAAAAGACTACCTTTTATACAACAGAAAGCAACTCAAGCATTTGGTAGGTAGGTGAAAGATCTAAGTGCAAGTACAGTCATTGTCTGTATTGAGCCCAGAACCGAAACAAAGTTCCTAATGTCACAGGACTATCCTGTGACAGTAGAGAGTGAACATCTCTACTTTTATGGAATTTGAGGTAGATCTCTCACTGTCTCACGCAGACATTGCTTTAGTTCACAGTAGTTTTTCATTCACTCAGTAAAGAGAAGCAGGTAGAATTAATAGCCCAAGGGTGAGGATGCCTACACGGAACATGGGAGTCTATTAGAGCCCTCAGTCTAACAACTATGTTAGGTAAAAGAGAACAACTTCTGTATGGAAGAAAAAGCTAAGCCCACCTCAAAAGACTCCACAGACCACCACTTAATTTATTTCCAAGATGCGGGTTCAAATCTTTACTCTTTATCCCAGCAAAATATTCTACACTAATTGTAGGCAACAGTCCGGAAGATAGAGGTTAAGACGGAAATTACTTGCCTTTAGTTTTGTGTAAGACAAGATTGTCCTAGGCATCTAACTATACAGGAGTATTCATATCCAAAGTGAAGAATAGTATCCAGTTCTTCACTCTTTGTGCTGCCACTCCTTACAAACGATTTCCACCAGCTTTTCTGGATCCTATTCTTAGGCACTTGATTCCTCCCACATGTTTCACAAGTAACTTACTCAAGGCTGTGGCTTTTGTTACATGCATGGACACAAAGGGAAGTGCTACAATCCCAACCCTAAATATTCTCAAAGTCACCTAGGACTATATCCAGTCTCCATTTTCCCATGTGTATCTTTGAAGATTTGGCCTTTAGTGTCTCTAAATTCCTCCGTGGAAAAACTGGAAACAACAATCTCCATTTCTGCTATCTAAGGTAATAAAGTCATCACAAGTTAAGATACTAAGAAGTACTCTACAGTAAACTTGTGTGTACTGTTAATTAAAATTTTGGAGGTGACAACATGGAACAGACCCCAGACTGACAGAATCAAGAAGTGTCAGTAAATGCACCATACAATACAGAATTACACCTTCCACACCAAGTGCTTTCTTCTTAAAACTGCACACTGATTTCATCTGCTTATTTTCAAAAAGCAATACCACTTAGAATGGTACATATGTCCTGACTGGCAGAAGGAATAGCGTATTTAGTAACAACCTTACCAACTCTGAATTTCACATTTTGCTCATCAGCAAATACAAAGCCTTCCATCTGGTTGCAAGCATTCCTGAACTTTATTATTTTTAAATACTTCAAGCTTACACAGCATATTTATTCCTTGGTCAAAGAGAACGCACTAATTGAAAACAAGATTGTAACATCTGTCCTATGTTAGAACCTACACGAAGCTTCTTTCACAAGTCCCTTTCAAGAGACCTCTGGAGATCATCTAATACAATCCCCCTGCTCAAGCAGAGTCACCTAGAACATGTTACCCAAGATGGTGTCCAGACAGCTTTTGAGTATCTCCAAGGAAGGAGACTCCACAACCTCTCTGGACAAGCTGCTCCAGCACTCCATCACTCTCATAATAAAGAATTTTTTCCTCCTGTTTACAGACAGCTTCCTGTGTTTCAGTTTATGCCCACTGCCTCTCATCCTACCGCTGGGCACCACTGAGAGGAGTCTGGCCCCATCTTCTTCACACCCTCCCTTCAGTTTCTTATACACATTGATAAAATCTCCCCTCAGTTTTCTCTCCTCACTCCCTCAGCTCACTCTGCCTCTCTTCATAGGAAAACTGGACTCACTCCAGTACATCCATGTGTGTCTTGTACTGGGGAGCCCAGAACTGGACAGAGTATTCCAGACAGCAGTGGATATATGCCTGACTAGCAGTCACATAAGCAAACCATAATGAAGAGATGCTCCTAAGCAGGACTAGTGTCTTGGCTACATTTTGCCTTCTTTCGATCACACTTTGAAGAAAAATAACGGATCACTCACATTTTTCTTGAAGCAAATAGATCTAATCTGAGCACAAAGTTGTTAACTTTTAAGACACTTATGGATTGTAATTATCCTGATGAGTCATCATTCTTCATAGCTACTCCATCCATAAATATATTTTCACCTGATGTATACAGTCTGTGAAGATGATAAATTTTTTTTGCTCATCTGAGAGACTGTCACTTCCTTGTATGAAGAGAAGATAGAAGTCATCACACTTCGGGCTATTGAGCTGTCAGACAATGTGGCACTCCTGTGTAGGATATTCAGTTGCTGATTTTGCATGACCCTTTTTTATGTGAAACTTTATGATGAATCAGCCCTCTCTTGAGGTGTTTTTATGATGAGTAAGATAAAAGTGAGAAAGACAAACTACACTTCAGCTGCGACAGCGTGAAACATCCGTCAGTGACAGCAGTATTATTTGTCTGCTTTCCAATCTCACTGCTCTGCAGTCTTGTAAGCAAAATTTACTCACAGTAAAAAAGAAAAATACGAAATTAAGTATTGAATTTAGAGAACATGTAAATTACAGATAAGATTCTTTTAAGTATATTCAATAAACAAAGATTGGAACATTTTAGGTATCATGCCTGTTCTATTATACATGCTCTAGCAGTTTAAGGTCTCATCCTAACTGTTCATGGCTTAGGACTCCTCCAGACTGAATATACAAAAAATAATTTAAAATAAACATTGCCTTAGTAACTGTGAAGGAAATCACAGTTTAAAACACTCAATACCATCACAATATTTCAAAAAATCACAGTAATAAAATAAGGCATATCAACCTAGACAGTCCCCCAAAAGCCTACTTTTTCCTTCTTCCTCCTCAAGACATTACTAATTAATTTGTGATTCTTCATCCGATACTCAACACCGTAACTCAGAAAAATAACTCTGTGCTCAGAATGCATCTTACATCAATACCAGAATCAGCTTGTACTGCTTTTGTTTTGTGCATCTTAGGTAGGTCAAGAATCAAGTGCACCCTTTTTTGGTGTGCATCCAGAAAAGTAAGCAATACCATCCTATAAATGTTTCCTACCATTCATTTAAATATTCTAATTCTTAGAACTATTTGTACATTACTGCTGCTTACAGCAATGAAATACTCAACTGTTTTTCCTCAGAGCTAATGAACATGACTAATAATCCACATGCCAACAGCTTCCTGTGCCACCATGTATTTGAAGAATGTTCCACATTAAAAAAAAACCCAAATCTTACTTGGAATATTAACACACAGTAACTTCAAATTTCAACAATTTATTCAAAAATAAACTAAATGAGAAGGACTCCCCCAATTTTTTCTGCCATGAGCAGGAAGTGTCCATCTAAAGCTTTTTTTTTATTATTCTATCGAATGAAGTTGCATTAAAGCTATCCAGAGGTTTAATTAGCTGATATTTTCTGCATTGTTTCTTTCTTATGTCTTTAAAGAATCTATGATACTTATGCCAAAGGGAACCAAAACATTTAAAAAAAAAAAAAAAAAAAAAAAAAAGTTGCAGCTTTCCAGTTCTACAGTGGTAGCACTGCAGACATCATCACAATTGCCTAGAGATTCACATTGTCCTTGACCTGGCTAAATAAATATGCTGAGACATAAACTATATCCATCACATTTGCCACTGTGCATATACAGAAAAGAAAAAAGCAGGTGTCTATCTTCAGATCGAAATCCCTTGTTCATAACATACCTCCAATCTGAATTGATTTCTAGAAATCGAGAAACTCCTGTCTGTGCTGCAGCCACATCAATATGAACAGAGACCTCTGCATAAACAAACAAAATACATATCAAAAATGCTTGAAAGAACACTCTGTCTGATTTAAGAAGTTAGCAAAATAGTAATGGAAAGGATGCACATAAACAGTGTGAAGAAACAATATCCAATACGTGCAGAGAAAAAATACACTAGCCCCCCCCCTCCCCAAAAAAAAAAAATTTACAATTGAAACGAGGTGAAAAAAATAAATCTTATCATCTTTACTTACCTGCTGTTGAGGGTACTAACTCATGCAACTTCTGAATTGCTACTCCTCCAGGGTAATTGAAATGTGAAACGTATAGAGATGTTCCTGAATAAGCTGCATTAAGTAGAAGATGCATTATAACAAAGAGAGATCCAAGTTTGTATAGCCAGGACTTCCGGTAGTTATTTAGACTAGTAAGAGGAAAAAATTTGAGTAAGAAATAACTTAGTTTTCCATCATATTGGTTACTGGTTATTGTGATAGAATTTTTATGAAAAACTCCCCTGCTAGATAACAAAGATCAATGCAAACTTTATACAGCAATTGCTTATAAGGAATGCATTTATTATCGATTTCTAAAAGACTAACTTCTAGTGACAATTATTCAAGATTAGAATAAATATTCTCATTAATAAAGCTAAATATTTCTGTGTCTGTAACTGTTACCTATAAACATACTCTCTTTCAAAGAGGTTCAGAATTTAACTTCAATTTCTTACTCAATATAACCAAGTTAAACTATTTGACACAAACCATCTTTTCTGAGCCTCAGCTATATATTAAACTACCTTCTGACAAAAGTTAGGGTAATAACACAGTAGTATACTGTCTCTTGGGTGTATAAAATAAACTGAATTGTAACATCACGACAGAAAACTGGGACTCTATTCTCAACTCTGCCACAGACCTGCCAAACAACCCTGTCGTATCATTTCAGCGTTCTGTCCCCTTTCCCTCATTGGTAAAATATTGGTATTGGTAAAATAACATACAGCTCCTTTCTCAAGAAGCTTAAGATAATCCAGGTTCTAAGATGGAAAGAAGTACATAAAATAGTCAGTAGTAACAGTTTTACATTCTTTTACATTTTCAGGAAAAAAAGAAAAACAATTTCAAACTTACATTCGTGAGCAAGTTTTAGCAGCCACTATGTTGAAGACAGGGAAAGTATATATGATGAAACGCAGCTCTTTGTGTGGAAGAAATGAATACAAGAATATAAAGCCAAGTGCTGGCAAAAGTAATATCCGAGTTCTCTTTTCTGCTGCACCTAAGGGTACAAATATAATGCTGCATCCCAATGCACGAGGCAGAGCTGAATAGAAATACCACAAGAAAGGAGAGGTCTTCAAGGTGAAAAGGAGAGTTAAGGACACTTCCATTGCCAGCAAGTGTGTAAGCTAAACTATTCTTTACAGTAGCCTACATAAATTTTGCAAATACGCAGAATGTTTTTTCTGTATCGTGTTTTTCTAAGTATTTCATTTTCCTGCCTTGCCCTTTAAGAAAAGCAGGTGCCTAACTACTTTCACATCATGCAACAAAGCCACATCAAATGGTGCTAATGGTGAGAAATGTGAACAGTCATGGGGAAAAAATTTGGATTTATATTTGTAGAACAGGAACAAGCATGAAGAATAGGCCAGCAGAAGAAAGTTTAAATTTAAAGATTTAAGAAACAGGCGGTGCATCATAAACCTAAAATAATTTCTACTGCTTTCCTCAATATCTCCTCAATATCGTAACTGAGTCTCAGGAATTAGTTATGTGAAACTTTTTGTTCAGCTGACAGCATTCTATAGATTTTTTTTCCCCTCTATACATTCCAAAGGATACTCCCCAGTTGGAACTTTTGTTTAAAACTGTGTTATACCAGAGCACTTTCCCTTCAGGCCACAGAAGTTGCCTCCAAAATAAAGAGTCCACAGCAATGGTTAGTCCTAAAAGAAATACAAATCTGCATGAATTAAAAACTAGATAAATTCAAACAAGCACATCCTAGCCATATCATGAACCAGAACATGCACTGTAAGCCTCACCCAAAGCCATAAAGAAGGCTGAATCTATCTTGCAACAGAAGCAGAGGGGAGGGATGTTACACTTCACATTTCTTAATAGAAATCTTAATTGAAACGTGTTAGATAGGAATCTGGTTGAGATTCTTTCACACCTGAAAGTGTGAAAAACAGTGGTTTAATTAAAGTTTTTTAAAAAATATTACAGCATTGAATGTAATGAATAGTAAGAAATTTGTTTTAACTTCATATGGTACTAAAGTGTATTTTTACTGAGAAGTTGATGAGTTAAGAAAAAACAAATCTCCAGTGGTTTACTACTGTTCATTGGGAGGGAGGGAAGAAAAAGGATAATGGATGAAAAGCAGACAGACAGGAAGAGTAGCAAGTCTGTCAATCTCATCTTTTCCATGCAGCTGTATGAAAATTGCTGTTACTTTGAAAGTTTGCCCAGTGAGAGAACAGGAGTACAGGTGACTTATTCTTGTTGGGCCTCCAAGCTCTTATGTAACGAGGAAACTTCAAATGCACATAGAATGATTTTTCATTGCTTCTATGGTCCATGCTGTGAAAAGGTCAGCACATTGCCAGAGTTCATCATCACATACTTGTCAAGAGCATTTTTCATTAGGTAAGCTGGCTCAGAAGCTTAAAATATTTACACACATGTGTACAAGTCTTCCACAGATAGGTAGAAATAAGGAGATTTTTCAACCTCTCCAGCATGGACCATCACATCAATTTTAAGAGCTTTGGTATAAGGAAATAGAGACCCAAAGAATTTTCTTAACAACCTCAAAAATCATCCATAAAGCTAAACTGTGACTCTCTCCACCATCCTCTTGCTCCATACTCCTCCTGTGTCATGCTGTGTTATATTTCATCCTGGGCTTTAGCTTATCATCATGTCAATAGATACTACAGTTGATAAGAAGCCTGCAAATATGAACAGGAACTAATTATATTAAAACCTACTTGCATGTCTAAATCATTTCAAGGCCAGGACCTTATCCTATAAGCATCTAAAAGCAAGGATCATACTATCTTTCTACAGCTCTGGGCACATCTATTACCTCACAGAAATGTTCAAAGAAATAAATTTTCTTATAATACTACTACTAAATGGAATCACAGATGAAAAACCTCTAAGGTCACCAAAGAAGGCAGGCAAATCTTTACCCTTAATATATAGAAAATTTGACATATTTCAAACTATAATGTTTTCTAGTTATTTCATTATTTTTCATTTGATGTGTACAGTATAATTCTTTTAATTAAAAAGTATTACCCATTTCCTAGATTACAGTTCCACTAGTTCACAAAAAAAGTTTATTGTAAGGAAAATGCAGAAAATTTATTATTTTCTAATATTCTTAAATATTCTTTACTTCAAGTGTTTTTTTGAAGAATTGAAGAATATAAGATTTCAGTTAGATTTCATATGAAACTTTTTTTTTTCCAAACACTTACCCAGCCAAAAAAATCCAGCAGGAACAGCATGGGAAAGCACCTTTAAAATGGAGATTCTTCTAGTCAATAATGTCACCAGAAGCATGAGGCCTAGGAATATACAGAGCTCTGATCTGAAGACTATAATTGCCAAAGCTGAGAACCAAATGAAAGGCTTCTGCTTTTGCTGTATCCAAAACGTCAATGCCAGGAGCACTGCAAAAATAAATAAAAAACACCATCTGACACTCTGAACATCTTCACTGTTTGTTTTCTGCAGGCAAATGCTTCCTTTAATTCACGCTCTTGTTCCTCTATGTTCACACCCCTTCCCACCTAACTTTCTTGGTCTCCCTAGCACGTCTAGTCCAGTAATTCTTGCTCTGAGAGAGAAATGTAATTTGGAATAAGGTGCAACATTCCATCATTGATGCTTAACTAATTAGGAGAAGCATAATCTCAAAAAGACGATTTGGGAATTCTTCATGGATAGCGTATTTAATAGCTTTCCAAACAAGACCCAAATTAAAGGAGTACTAAAAGCTTTTCAAACTAGGATTTGTAATTATTATTGCTCAGTGTCAGCTGATGAGTTTATTCTCTTGGTCAAGTATATCCTGTATAAAAGCACCCCATTTCAAGTATGAAAAAGACTACAGACTACTGCTCAAGAAGAAGGATCTATAAATCCATATAGGTGGTTAGCTGGAAACATATCTCTACAAATGAGGGCTTCTCCACTTTTTCATTTTAAACTGCATGGTAACACCACCTATACTGTAAAGAGGACATGATCCTAAGAAAACCATAAGAGAACAACAAAAACTGATTTTATGTGATTTTACTCTTTATGTGTAATAGTAAAAAAAATACAAAACATGTTTTAATACCAGTAATACTAAATGTTCTGGAAAGTTTACCACTATACAGTATTTATCTTACAATTCAGCTGTTTTGTTTTCTTACTTTTGATCTTAGACCAACCTCATGATTTTAATAGCTTAAAATCTTCCAGTGAAGCATTAAGTGACTCAGCTAATATCTGTCACATGTGATTGATTTTTCCTCATCATTTCTGGGGAAAAACTGTATGAGTAGGTTAATCTTAGTTTTGACTTGGTATTCTTACAGTACGGGGGCAAGGGGAGGGGAGAGGAGAAATCAAACTGTTGATAGATTTATAGGTTTATAGATTAGTCTAGAGAAGGAAGGCGGAAAGATCGCTGTAGAAGTTTGTTCTAGTCTCATGAGAAAACTGCTTCCTGCACAGACTAGGGGTTTTTTTGAACTACAGGTGTACCCAGCAACTTTTCAATGGTTGTGTATTTTATGCATCACATAAATGTACTCAAATTCTAATTAATCAAATTCATCGAACAAAAACACTACGCATATTCAGATTAAGTAAAATGTATGATGAAAGTCTTATTAAAGTCATTTTAATGACTTAATTTTAAATTTTCTAGTAAAGTTATCACGTAATCTAGTCATCAAGCACGCATATTAGTCTGGCTATACCTTTTCCATATGTGCTAACTATCAATTGGAAAATAATTTTGATATTTTAAAATTATTACTAAGTGGATACTTACCAAAAGGAAGAGCAAACACATTGGGAAGGGTTCGTGTACAATAAAACATCAAATGAAACTGAGTAACCGTTATGAAACAGAAGACTGTTGATGTAGTTGCTCCAAACTGCTTTCTAACTTCTTTTTGTAACTTCCATAATGTGTAAATCACACTGAGCCCCAAAGTTCCCCGGACTATTGGAAAAGTATGAAATAAAAGTAATATAAGATTGATTGCTGATGGACAAACACATTACATACTGTAATGGGAAGAAGTTACACACTTCACAATACAACCCACCTTAAAGACCTCCTATCAGTTTATCTAATTTATCCTCCTTTAAATAGCTTGACATTTTTGTACAAAAGTCAATGCTTCTATGTCCAAATAAAACATTGTGCTCTGAAGTGTATGTGGAAGTACACCTGCCAGCATATTCTCTGAAGACATTTACTTTTCCAATGCTGTTAGACCTTTATGTTATCTTATGTTCTTACCACAGATTTTTTTTCTGTGTTTGTAATTGGTCCAAAAAAAAGGGGCTGAAACTGCCATGCTGGCAGTGACTACAGTTTGCAAAATCCCTCATTAAGGAAAAGTATATCATGTTTTACACATTGATATCATGTCTTAAACATTGATCCAAACACTGAATGTTACAATGTTACACATTAGCCCAACAACAAAAATACCCCTATTCTGACTTCAGAGTTCTCATACCTATCAGCTGGGAGTAGAACTTGGACATTTGTAATACCGAAAGTACATATATAGCTGGGCTGGAAAGAGCAGCAATAAAAACTGGTCCAAGGAACGTTCTTGGGACAACTCCAGGAAATTCATGATGGTCATACTGCAAAAAGGGAAAAATTAAGTAAGACAGGCAAACTAGAAACAAAGAAAAACTAGGATACATCATACTCCTATTGCCATTCTCTTGTATGTGAGTAGGATAAATGCAATCTTAGTCTTGGGAGAATCACTATCTTTTCAACTTACCTTATCCAAGTCTAGGCGATGGTACACAACATCATGGATGGCTTGCAGGTTAAAGCTTTCTTCCACTTTTGTAAATGGACAAACAGTTAAATGTACAAACGCCACAACAATAATCAGCAGCAGCAATGAGAATGACCGCCTACTAGAGCTCCTCTTCTGAGGCATCCTGAGTTTGAAATTTACATATATTCTGCTATCACTGAAGATTAAAAGAAAAAGAAAATACATCAGCATCAGGGCATGTTATGTACAATCAGAAAATGATGATTCCTATCCAAAGACAAGACTGTAAAAGAAGTGTAAACAAATCAAATAATCTCTTGGTTATTTGTAAACATTCAATGAATGAAGTAGATAGCCAAAAGCAAATTCAGATAGCATTTCATGATTTATACTGTCTTCTGAAACACAAAGCTTTTCTTTTTCACATAGAAAAAAACCCTCTTGTGACAAGACAGAACCTACTTAAGAAAATATTTCCATTTGCCACCACTGCTGAGAACACCATCTCATTTATATGTGTTTCATGGGAGTAACAGCTTTGTAATTTGCTCTCACTTTGATCTTGCACTAGATTTATACATTATCTTTAGAGCATACTCTCTTTTCTGTAGACTCTGAGATCAGTGGGAGAAGAAGTGTGAGGGCAAGAGATGGTTCAGGAAAATGAACAGGTGCTTCAAACTTCTGAGTTCCCTAGTTTGCCAGTGGCTAGGCAGGTAAAGGGAGAAAAAACTCTGGCACACATATCAACACGTCATCATGTCATTGTTGAGTGACTGACAATAGCCCAAACCCAATCCTTCACGCTCCAGTTTAGAAATAAAGGCTACCCATCCCTAGAGCTCAGTTTCACAATGCTCTGCTGATCCATTTCTATGGTAGTATTTGTGATGTATTTTAAGTGATGTTAAAGGTACAGAAAGCACGTGTATTTTAGGTTATACAGCTCATCGCTCATCCTTTTTAACTTCAAATTATGAGCCAATGAAGAGAACATCCTTATCTATGCACATTTCTAGCAAAAATGTAATCTATTTCATGTTCTTTTTGCTTAAGTTTCCTACTCTTCTAACTTTACAGTTTAATAATGGATAGGAGATTTCAATTACTGTTATTTTTGTTCTGTTATCACAGAAACAAAACTGTAAGAACAACACCTACAAGGTACAACTGGGATTTTGGCTAGAGATGTTTTCTCCTGTGTTTTGATCTAGATATGCCCATTAAACAGATGCAAGACAGTTGGCAGATTTATCAGGATCACTTAGCAACTGCTTCCTAGAGTTACCTTTTCCTTAATGGACATATTTTGTCCTGCTCATTATTAAAAATAAGACAGATAAAGAATGAGCTAAATACTATTTTCACAGCAAACACAAATCCAGAAATGTGTTTATTCACTGTAGATTGCATGTGTCTGCAGAGTATATTATATACTATGCTGTTCACATTTCTTTTTCTCATACCTGCTACTGTTACAGACTGTAACTAAAGCTCTAGTCCTAGGCTTCAAGTCAGAATTTCATGGCTCTTTATGATTTTTGGCTTGTTTTGCAACACTAAGAGCCTAAATAAATACAACATCCCATGAAGTGGGAAGAAGTCTTTTAAAACTGTGCCTAGTATTACTTCTTTATGAGGGTGGATAAAAATGGATTATACTACAACTGCTTTTTCCACAGCAGTAGTAAAAGAGGTCTTGGACTGCCATCAGTGCAATTCTGAGAAGCATTTGGCATGAATTAAGTCTCTGCATAGTACAATTTATCTTGTACAAAATCTAGCCTCTAGAAAGCTCTTACCAAATTCTTCCAATAAATACAAAAGCATCTGACACATCTGGCCAAATTCGCCTGAGAGAAAAACGAATACTGAAGAATCAATCTACCTCAGTTCACATGGCAACACAGCCAACCAAATAGCCTAAGTTTCACATGAAACGTATGCAGAACATCAACAGGTCACAAAATCCTCACTCAGAAGCCTCAGCTTCCCAACATTTCAAGCATTTTAGGACCCTTGCATAAGGACCCGAGTCCTAAAAGCTATTTCTCCTTCTCCTAAGTGTTTTGGATATCTAATAAAAAGGTATTGCCCTCACCTGTAAACATTGCATTAATTATACTCTGACCATCTACAATATAGCCTATTCCTGACATCTTTAATTATCACCATATATATGTTCAACCCCAGTTTTCTAAATTATCTGAATGACAGTGAAAGTACATATCCCATTCATGGTTCATCATAAGGATTTTTATCTTGTTGACTTCAATCCTGCTACATGCCTAAAAAATGAGCTTGCCAACAAACTCTTATACTTTGAAGATAATCACATGTATTATACATACTGAAAATCCCTGAAGGGAAATATTTCAGAAGATTAAAAGACAAAGCATGAAAACAACACTTAGGCTTTGGAGATAAAAACCGTAAATTTAGAAATCTTGTCAAGCTTCAAGACAGTTTGCTTAGTCAAAAAAGTGATGTTGACAAACCTCAAGATTCAAGTGGAATTTTTAAGACTGTAAGGTAGACACTGAATTTGAACTTTAACATGTTTGCTACATAAAGGCAAAATATTTGTAACTAAAGCTTATCATAGAATCAGTAAGGTTGGAAGGGACCTCTGGAGATCATCTAGTCCAACCCCCCTGCTCAAGAAGGGTCACCTAGAGCATGTTAGACAGGGTCACATCCAGGCAGGCCTTGAAGATCTCCAGAGAAGGAGACTCCACAACCTCTCTGGGCAACTTGGCCCAGTGCTCCGTCACCCTCACAGGGAAGAAATTCCCCCTCACGTTCAGGCAGAACTTCCTGTGCTTCAATTTCTGCCCATTGCCTCTTCTCCTGTCACATGGGACAACTGAAAAGAGTTTGTCCCCATCCCCTTGACACCCTCCCTTCAGGTACTTGTACACATTGATAAGATCCCCCCTCAGTCTTCTCTTCTCCAGGTTAAATAGGCCCAGCTCTCACAGCCTTTCCTTGTAGGGCAGTGCTCCAGCCCTCTGATCATCTTTGTAGCCCTACGCTGGACTCGCTCCAGTAGCTCCATGTCTCTCTTGTAGTGGGGAGCCCAGAACTGGACACAGTACTCAAGATGAGGCCTCACCAGGGGTGAGTAGAGGGGCAGGATCACCTCCCTCCACCTGCTGGTAACACTCTTCCTAATGCACCCCAGGAGACCATTGGCCTTGGCTGCAAGGGCACATTGCTGGCTCATGGTCAATCTGTCATCCACCAGCACTCCCAGGTCCTTCTCTGCAGAGCTGCTCTCCAGAAGGTCAGCCCCCTGCTTGTACGGGTGCCTGGGGTTATTTTTCCCTAGGTGCAGGACTCTGCACTTGCCCTTGTTGAACCTCAGGAGGTTCCTCTCTGCCCAGCTCTCCAGCCTGTCCAGGTCTCTCTGAATGGCAGCACAGCCCTCAGGTGTGTCAGCCACTCCTCCCAGCTTTGGATCATCAGCAAACTTGCTGAGGAGGCACTCTGTCCCCTCATCCAGGTCATTGATGAAGAAGTTGAACAGGATGGGACCCAGTCCTGAGCCCTGGGGGACACCACTAGCAACAGGCCTCCAACTAGACTCCACACCACTGATGACAACCCTCTGAGCTCTGCCTTTCAGACAAGTCTCAATCCACCTCACTGTCCACTCGTCTAACCCACACTTCCTGAGCTTATCTAGGAGGATGTTATGGGAGACAGTGTGGAAAGCCTTGCTGAAGTCAAGGTACTCAACGTCCACTGCTCTGCCCTCATCTACCCAGCCAGTCATTCTATCAGAGAAGGCTATCAGACTGGTTAAGCAGGATTTCCCCTTGGTGAATCCATGCTGGCTACTCCTGATAACCTTCTTTTCCTCCAGATGTCTGGAGATGACATCCAGAAGGAGCTGTTCCATCACCTTTCCAGGGATGGAGGTGAGGCTGACCGGCCTAGAGTTGCCTGGGTCCTCCTTCTTGCCCTCCTTGAAGACAGAAGTGACATTGGCTTTCTTCCAGTCCTCAGGCACCTCTCCAGTTCTCCAGGACCTTTCAAAGATGATGGAGAGCAGCCTGGCAACAACACCCGCCAGCTCCCTCAGTACCCGTGGGTGCATCCCATCTGAGCCCATAGATTTGTGGACGTCTAGCCTGTCCAGAAGGTCTCTAATCCCATCCTCCTCAACCAAAGGAAAGTCTTCCTTTCTCCAGACTTTCTCCCTCACGTCCAGGCTGCAGGATTCCTCAGGGCTGCCCTTAGCAGTGAAGACTGAAGCAAAGAAGGCATTCAGTAATTCTGCCTTCTCTGTATCCCTTGTCACCAGGGCCCCTGCCCTATTCAGGAGCGGGCCCACATTTTCCCGAGTCCTCTTCTTGCTGCTGATATATTTGAAGAAGCCCTTCCTGTTGTCCTTAACATCCCTTGCCAGACTCAATTCCAACTGGGCCTTAGCCTTCCTCGCAGCATCTCTACATACTCTGACTGCATTCCTGTAATTCTCCCAAGTAGCCTGTCCCCTCTTCCACATTCTGTGTATTTTCTTCTTCTGCTTGAATTTGGCCAAGAGCTCCTTGCTCCCCCATGCAGGTCTCCTGCCCCTTTTGCTGCACTTCTTATTCATAGGGATGTACCACTCTTGAGCCTGGAAGAAGGGATGTCTGAATATTAGCTAGCTCTCCTGGGCCCTCCATTGTCATTTTCTTTAAAAAAAAAAAAAAAAAAGAACCCCAAGAAACAGTGAAACAGATTTTTCACTTAAAAAAAGTCTTTTAACAATGAAGGTGAGAGGTCTATCAGAGTTTGATCATTATTAACACTCTGACTACCTTAGAAGAAACTTCCTTAGATCTTTACAATATTGCCACATTTATTCCCTGTCAAATGTCTAGCTTGACACTGAATCACAGGAAAGGGGAAATTTTCACCACAAACAGTTCAGCCCTTTCTGGGATGAATTGGCTAAAAATATATCGTTTTCTCACATTACGAAGAAAAAAGCTGAAATAGTTTCACTGAAAATGGCTGATGTCTTAAGTCTCAATAACATATCTTTTATTCATTGCATAAAAGCCTACCAAATAGCCTACCAAATTTCGGTAACTTATGTTTTTCAGTTATGCTCAGTATAAGCATGTTAGAGTTTGACAGTCAAACTGTGTTAAGACTGCATTTGCCCTCTCACATGCAGAGTGTGGAATAGAAGTTTCTAAACAGAACCACCAAGGAAATCCCACCACAAGGTCCTCACTTCTTAGCTTGATTTAGCTTCAGCAAAGCCAGGTTGTCTTAGCTCTCTGTTTCACTTTATTTTTGTTTGTTCTTCTTTCAGATTCTGCTTTAAAGCTAACTTCTGAATGAAGCAGTACAAGCTCGATAGGTATTTGGAAGCTACGCAGAAAATACCATTCTTGGAATTGGAGAAGAGAAATACAGAACACTCAGGTCAAAAGATAGATATGCAGGAAACTTAACTGGACTGCAGCTCTACTGTAAGCAGACTACCCTATGCATGAAGAATGTGTCTGATCTCCCTCTAGTGGCCAGCTTCCATGAAAGATGAGAATCCACCACAACCAGCTGTGTTACCTATAGTAAGAGTGGGCTGTGCTGTTTATTGGTGGACTAACCTACTTGCAGTCAAGTAGCCATATCCACATGACAACATTTCCTATTGTTCTCTGTCCTTCCTTGAAGCTACAGTAAGTGTAATCCACAAATGTGTAAAAATGCACAAAGGTACTAAGTCATTCAAAACCTAAAAAACAACAAATTAAGATCACTGACAAATAAACTAAGTCACATGCCTTTTACATGAATTATAATAGCCTTTACTTACATAATTACAACTTATTCTTTCCTGAAGGACTTCTCCCTTACAGAGTGCCCTTGATGCTTACTAGTCATTAAATGGATAGTTACACAAGGTACCAGGATCTCACTGTATGTTAATCAAAGTACAGGACGGCATCTTTTGTATCAGGCTCTACTACCAGTCCTCATTCTAAATACAGAATAATAAAATAGTCCTCAGGGCTTTTTTATGCTGTTGATTACTGTGAATGATTCACACATGTTAATCAATTAGATCATATGTGTTAAAGTGACCTTATTCCAATTCTGCAGGTGTGAAACTGAGTCAAAGAAATGATAACCAATGATTTGGTTTCAAAAACTTGAGACTGCAAAAGCCAGTTTTTAGAAGTCACAGATTTCTATACCGATTTATAGTCTCAAAGCAGATTCAAAATTACCTTGCTTCAAGTTACTATTATTAAGCTTTAGGCTATTTGAAACTGAATACCTCCCCCCCACCCCAAAAAAAAAAAGAAATAAAAAATGTAAGATTTACAATCACTTTTGAAGAATTTGGCATACATATCTTCTCTGACATTGTACAGGCACTCTGGAGGTATAGTATCCAGTTCCTCAAGGTGACATTCAAGTACTTTAATGATGAGACTTATTTTTCCCTTCACAGTTCCCCGTTTCCATCATTCTACAACACTAATTCATTCTTGGGCCATGCAACATGATAGGAACCAGAAAACACTGGGAAAAAAAATGGTGATAAGAATTAGTAGCTACACAACCATGTTATTATTATAAATAACCAAATCTCCCATTTGTTAGGTTTACAATTATTTTAAAATACTTACTGCACAGCTTTATTTTTTTTTAAAAAAAAGTAAATCTAGGCAAGTTTGCAATTCAGGCAGACTACAGTTTATTTGCACCACATCACGACTTGACAATACGTTATCAGAAAACTGCTTTAAGCCAGAACCGTTATGAACGATTTTCTCGAAGTATGGGCTGCACAGACTGCGATTAAGCACTAAGCGGTGAGCTTTCTAGAGCTCCGTACTACTTCGTGTGGACAACCAAGACAAAAGAGCACAGGGAACCGAAAACCCGGTAAGCCTCCGCCAGCCCGGCGCGCACTCGCGCCCGTGTCCGTGGCGGCAGCGCCTCGGGCGGGGACCCGCTAGGCGCGGGGCTTCGCCGGCTCGGTTCGGCTCAGCCCGGCCCGCCTTTGCGGGCAAGGCGCTGAAGCGGGTGGTCATACAGCGCTGCCCGCCGCCAGCTCCTGCGGGGCCGGGGCCCGCGCGCCGCGCCGGCCGTTACCCGCCGCGGCCGTTGCTGCCCCCGAGGGCGCCGCCCCGCCCGCCGCCCCGCACTCACCGACCGCGCGTCCACGTGGCCGTCCGCAGAGCCCGCCGCCGGCGCCACGTGACGCGGCACGGAACGGGAGTCGGGGCGGGGGAGGAGAAACGCCATACCCACGTGACCAGCGCTCCGTCTGGCCATGTTGGGTGCGGGCAGAGCGCGCGCCCAGCAGCGGAAAGGCTCTAAGCCGGCTCACGGCCGCCAAATAGAAATGGCGGCCAGCTTTGAAGCCCCCAAGGCGCTGCCAGCTACCCATACTTACAATGGCGGCGGAATACGAGGCAAACCAGCATCGCTCCCGCTGCCCAACCCTCTCCTCCACCCTCAGCGCACGCGGGAGGCTCCAATTGGTCCGTGGCGTGGCGGGCACTGATTGGACCACGTTCCTCCACTGCGGCACCTCCACCAATAAGCGCCGGAAGCTGGAGCGTGCGTATGGCTGACGCGGAAATCTGAATGGAGCTCGCGGGCCGGCACCCGTCTGGTTGCTACGGGGGCCGGGGCGGGGCGAAGCCCGGGTAATGCGCTGCTCGCGCGGCCGGCGCCGCCGTCGCTGAGGCCGGCACAGCTCGGCGCCGGGAGCTCCTTGCCCCTGCCCCTTCCCCTCGCCATGCGGCGCTGCCCCGCGCCTCGCCCCGGCCGAGCGCCGCTGGCCGTGGCGCTGTGCGCCGCCCTGCTGCTGCTGCCGCCGGCCGCCCTGGGCGCCGGCGAGCGCCGCCGCCTGGCGTGCTCCACCTGCCGCGGCATCGTGGACAGGTTCAAGCAGGTGGGCGCCGGGGCCGGGAGGGTCCCGCGGGGCCTCGCTGCGGAGCTCCGCGACGCGCGGGGAGGGGGCGGCCGCGCAGGCCGCTCCGCACCTGCCGCCCCGAGGCGGGGCCGCGCGGGCCGCGCCGGGCCGGGCTCCGCGCCGGGGGCGGCTCCTCGGTGCCGCCTGCCTCGCCCCGCGGCAGCTCGGGTGGCCTCGGCGAGCGGTGCGGAGCAGCCGCGGGTCGCCTAGCAGCGACAGCGAGGAGGCGCCGCCGTGGTGCTGCCTCCTCTCGCGGCTCTGGGAGCGCGGCCGGTAAAGCGCCTCGTCCCCCCGCAGCACCCCGGTGGGAAGTCCTCTGCGTGACAGGCCGCTCCCCTGACGTCGAACCGATATGTGGCAGCGTTTCTCTCTCATCTTAAGTAACAGTTCTAGCCTTCGGGGTAGTAGGGAGTCTAGTAAACTCCTTGTGCCTTGCCAACGAAATTTGGGTGGTTTCATGCAAAAAGATAAACTTGCTACGTTTCTGGTAGCGTGCTAGCAGATTTTGTGTGACTTGTTCATCATCATGCCTTAAAAAGCGTGGGTCCTGTTACTTGTAATAGTGAGACAGCGTAAATTCAATGTGTGCATCAAGGGGGGCTCTGTAGCCACAGAGTTCACAAAAGCTTAAAAGCTTTGTTTATCTTCAGTGTTCTAGGCATGATAAATGAGTTTAATTTCTGGGATTTTTCACAAAGTATCATTTGGTGAGTATTGTGACGTTTAGCTGAATTGTCCTGTTGTGGTTTAGTTAACTTGACCAGTTACGTGGTTAACGGTGAGGATTGGTCTAAGTAGTACTGGTAGTATGACTAAAGAATGAAGTAGAAGGCTAATTCAATTCCCTTGTAAACTATCAGAGAAAAAGGTATAAATTTTGATACTTATGAGAGCCTTCATTTGCATCAAAAAACATATAAAGTCTTTCTTTCTTATTTTGAAAAATGAAGCATAATGTAATGCTATGACCTATCCTTTCTCACTTCTGTGTTATCAGTTGCCCTTTTTCATACAGCAGTTTGATTAGCAACTTCAGAGCTTTACTGAAGTTTCTGCAAGGCACTTCTCATAATTTTTATTTAATTACTTACTAATTTTGGTTAGAAAACAATACTATTTTCTACTTGAATTCTTTTGGTACTTTCATTTGTCAGGGATTAGCAGATACAGCTAAAAAGAATTTTGGTGGTGGAAACACTGCTTGGGAAGAGAAGACACTATCAAAGTATGAATCCAGGTAAACTGCCTCAGTGCTTTTGGTTCAGCTACACTTAATATTCACTGTCTGGAACTTAAAAATGGAGTGTTCCAATTAAAGGTCATACAATGTAACCTGCTATATTTTAGTAAGAATTTAAGATTCATATGTATTTGCAGTTAAGAGTAAAGACTGAAAGTTCTTATTAATGGTCTGGCTCATTTCTGACAACAATAAAAGCTGATGTTGTTATTGGTCATAGTACTTTTTTTTCTATTTAAGTCCATTAAAAATGATGTTTAGAGTATAACTAAGTTATTGATGTAAAAGCAGTGGATTTAGTCTTGGCAGTACTGCCATACTTATTTTAGGATTAAATTGGTAACTGCTGCCTAAAGTCTGCACTCATTTGGTGTCAAATAACTAGAAGTGCAGATTTCTGTAGTCTTTTGTATATATGTTTTATTACTAAGCAAAGTGGTCTGGTATCTTTCTCCTAAGTTTCAGATTCAGTTTTTAATCTTAGTTTGATCACTGAGATGTAAGTATGGGATTTCTAGACTTCAGTTACTGTTAGCTTCATGGGCTTGTATTACTAATACCTGAATTTTACTGTTCTCACTTGGGAGAAATATGGCACTTGAAACTTGCTGGAAAGATAAAAATCTAATAAACCTATAATCTGCAAACATAATAAGTAATACAGACAAGCTAGAGTGATTTTTTTTTTTGTAGTGGTCCTTCTAATCTTTTTTGTTGAAATAATATTAACTAATTTTTTTTTTTACTGTATTTTCTTCGTCTTGGAACTAGTTCAGAACACACCATAAGCTGATAAGGTAGTCTAGGCTGAAGTTTAGCTTCTCTTATGATATCTAGAATCATGTCATACTATTTTAAAGTTAAACTTATGACTTCCCTCTTCCCCCCACTCTTAGTGAAATCCGTCTAGTAGAGATCATAGAGAATCTGTGTGACAGCAGCAACTTTGAATGTAACAACATGGTAGAAGAGCATGAAGAACATATAGAGAAGTGGTGGTTCAAACTGTAAGTAACAGTATTTTTTGTGCAGGTCTGTGCGTGGACAAATATGTAAGAGTGTATAGTGTTAATGTTAAATCCTGTGTCCAATCAATAAGCGTATGTTAGTTGTAGCATAAAGCTGGAAAGCATATAATTAAAAGTTTATTTTGTTCTTTTTATGGTTATGCTGTAACCATAGATAGATGTGCAAGTTTGAAGAATCATTATGAGCTTGCTTTGTACTGAATGCTCCAAATTCAGTTTCCACCCATGAGTGAAAGTAGTGTCCAGCTGTACATCAGCAGGAGGAGAGGAGATCATCTGAACATTTTGGATGAAAAAGAAAGCCTGCTGGAATATTTTGTTTACTCAAAATGATTAATATTTGTTCTACTATTCTACTATAATCAATGAATGAGTGTTTTTTTCTTAAGTGGATAATATGCTAGACCAAGATTTTTCAGTCCTCAGGCTGTTTTTTCCTATATATGGTACGAATGTTTGATTCAGTCAGCCAGGCAGAGATATCAGATGGCTTGTGTTGGGGATCCTGTTGGGGATCCCGTGGTGCAATTTTGGGGAACTGAAAATTTGCATTGGAGAGGGGCTCATCTACTTTTTTTTTTTCCTGCTGTGTCCCATACAGAGCTGGATTGGCTAATTCCTTGTTATGCTTCGAAAGTTGCCATTGGGTACTGCTGAGTTCAGGCTAACTTCTAATCCTAAGTGCTGTTGCGCTTAATTGCGCTTAAAGTTGCACTTAAAATTCCCTTGTTTTCATTTCCTAAAGTATGGCACCAAAACATCCAATATTGCCTGTCATTTGCTATCTCCTGCTACCTCTGCAGTTATCAGTGGGGTATTGAGGCAAACTAACACTGGAAAACTTTGGACTTTATTACTTTGATCCCACTTTTCTCTATTCCTTTGCCTTTAAACTCTAGGGGACTTTGTTTCTTATTTTTTTTCCCCCACCCTGAAACATTATTTTTTTTTCTCCTCCTTGCAATGAAAAATACTGGATACTAGTAAGTCCTGGAGTTAGATCCCTTGAGGATGAGTGTAGCAGCTGCCCTATCTGCCTTCCAATCTGTCCCACGATTTCTACTGTAAATAAGCTTTATATGTACCACTATAATTAGTGTGAGGATGGCTTTGTAGCATGTAAATTTATTTTCTTGACTCCAAATCACATTTATTATAAGTATTCTTTACTTCCTTAAACTGCCAGTTCTGCCACTTGGTCAGAATTCAATAGAATAAACTGCCATTATGCCATTTCTGGATGAGATACTGGATAAGGATTTTTGATAACCCATTTGGTCCTTAATGACTGTCTCATAGCTCATTTTGTTACCTGACTGTATAGGAATTGAATGTATATTAATATGCAAATTGAAGCAAAGGTGAGATACACAAGCCAGAATAAAATCTAGCTCATTTTCCTGAAACTTTCTTTGTAGAACTGAAAGAAATTGGCCTTAGACTAGAGAATTTGACCAAGCAGATCTAAAATGTTTTATAACATGTTCATAAAATGTATTTGCTAATAGTGTCTTTTTGGAAAGTTTGCCTATTTGATAAACATTTGAGTGCAATTGATTAACTTTGCCTTCTGTCTTTGCACTTAAAATATTAAAAACATCATTCATTTTTTTTGATAGTTTCCAAAGACAGTTTGCCATGGGTACCTTAGATATCCTCCCCCCCCACCAAGTTTTGTCATTCTAAGTAAGTGGTACTTTACTTGAATTCGCTTTTGGGGGCCTGAGCCTTGGAGTTGGTACAACCAGATGTAATAGTCTAAAAAGAGAAGCTGAAAAAAAATCCTGTCATGGGAGTTGCTGAAGACCTAACTACTGTCAGACACTACTAAATTTCTAAACCTTCAGTAGAGCTTTCCTTTTAATAAAGATATGAGATTTTGCTCTATATTTATACTATAGGAATTAGCCCTTTAAATTAACATTCAGAACGCTAGTCTTCATGCTTGCTTACAAAATAATACTTACTGATTTTGCTGTTAATTTGGCACGTATTACTGTTAGGGCATATTCTAGAGTAGCACATGACTTTTAACTTCTTAATATAAGAAAGTCCTTCTGAAATATTACTTGATTCATCTTTTTTTTTTAAAAAAAAGAGGAGGAATTACAATGCGTGCTGTTAAGAATGAGGTCTGCAGTAATTTGAGCAAATGTTGATAGCTGTTCTGAGTTCTCTTCTACATTCTTGAGAAGGGAGTAATCTTTAAAGATAAAGAAATAGCAGCCCTCTTTAAAGAGGAGGACACTAGTAAGACTATTTAAACTGAAGTAGTTTTACTGATAACTTATCTCACATCTTCCATTTAAATACAAGCTATAAAATATGAGTAGAGTCTGATAATAGTGTTACAGTTTAAAAGATAAATTTAAAACAAAAAAACTGAGTTGGAGGACTTCTAGAAGCTGGTTCCTGAAATAAGATTTTCTTCTTTTCAGAAAAGAAAGCACTGCAAAGGTGTCTAATCTTGTGATGTGTAATAAATGTCTTGTATGATTCTTAAATAACTCTTTCCAAGATTAATTTTGATTCCATTGTACAAGTTCAGTTGTGTGAGATGACTATCAAAGAATGTTTATTCTTTTAATTGATAAATGAATGTCTTCTGTGTACAGAAAGAAGAAGTATCCTGATTTGTTTAAGTGGTTTTGCATAGAAACGATAGAAGTTTGTTGCCCTGCTGGCATGTATGGACCAGATTGCCTTGGTAAGTATTTTAAATGAAAAAAAGTGTGCTTTTCACCCATTCATCTCAATCTTTCCTCGAATAAACTGATAAAGTACAATACTTGAGACACCAACTGCTGTGTAGTAAACACCTGTCTGCTGCCTTGTACCTGTCTTGGGAGAATCCTGCCTGAACTTCCAGGGATGAAGGAGTGTAGAAAGCTATCAAGTGTAGTTGTATGTACAGAGTCCCTGTGATCAAATGGTGTTGATTATCCACACCTGAACCATGCTTCAAGGGTCTCTGACATCTGGTGATTAGATGGCCTTTCAGAAGCTATGTAGAAAACAGACCTTGCCACTTTATTCTCAAAACCAGTGAAAAACACAGCTTGGGAATTAAATGAAAATTCACAAATGAGGATTAGATAAATGGAGAATGGGAGAAATAGGTGGGAGGAAGTTGGAGAAAAAGTAAGGTCTATGAGCAAGAGTGGTAAAGCAGGCATTTCGGTCACTAAGTTTGTATAACTTAAAAATTTGTAAAACTGCACCATCTTACAGAGCAGCTTGGCCTCTTATATTAGGAGGTGTTAAAAGTGAAATGTTAATGCCTGACACTGATGTAAATGATCACTAGTAGTTTTTGCAATTGCTGTATGAAGGTTCTCAGAAATCCGGAATAAAGGTACCAACTTCAGTCATGAAGTTAGGAAAATAGATAAAAATCTAAGCCATAGTCTTTACCCAAGATGAAGTTTATTACTTGACTTCCCTGGAGATTGTTTTAAGTTCTTATTATACATTAATATGTTAGTGAGAATTCCTTGTTCTGTGTTTTTTGCTTGTTGTCAAGGGAAAAAGATTCTGGAAAATCTATCCTGTTACAGTGTAATTACTGTTTTTTATGTTTTATTGTCTCTGAAATAAGGGACTTCAGGTGATTGTGGCTCAGAATAGGAAGCTACTTTCTTTTATGTCTTATTCAAAAATGTTTTTCCTTCTTAGCTTGCCGTGGTGGGTCAGAAAGACCTTGTCATGGAAATGGCCACTGTGATGGTGATGGTACCCGGGGTGGAGATGGCTCATGTAGTTGCAACAAGGAATATACAGGAGACTTTTGTTTGGACTGTTCTAATGGTTACTACAGTACCTTGAAAAATGAGACACATGCTGTTTGTACAGGTAACAAACTCCTTGTAATGTGTTTAGATCCTTGTCTTCAGTCTTCACTTTTCCTAGACAAAAATAGGAAAACTTATAAATGGATAAGTGGACAAAAATAGTTACAGGAAAATAGTCTTTAATTACTTGGCTTTAATTGTAAAGAACGTCAGTCAGTCCATCATTGTTGTGGAATATCGAGGATTTGGAAAGTCACCTTCCAAATTCCACTTGATTTTTTTTTTTTTTTTTTAAGTAAGAAGCAGAATTTTATCTATTCTTCAGGGGGGAGCAGAGGGAAAAAGCTCAATTTTTTTAGCCAAAGTGTAGTAAGGAAAGTCTTGAGCTGAAGTTGATCAGGAGTTAGTGGAGTATTTTTAAAGACGTTTTCTTTTTTTCTCATATCTCATACTTAATTGGAATAAGTCATGAAAACAGCTGATCTGTAATGTATATTCCAGTTAAGTACATATGTTTCATTAAGTACATGAAAGTTTTGCCAAATTTTAGGAATGAATTTCACCTTTTTTCTTTAGGAGAATAGGATTGAGTTACTCTAGATTTTTTTCATGTGTTTTTACATGTTGAATAAGGTTGTTAGTAACTAAATTATGGCTAATAATCTAAAAGTATTTTTCAACATTATATACGTTGTTTTTCATCTAGTTGTGTAGTAATTCTTATGTACAGACACAGACAAAAACAGAAGGTTTATCCAGTCAACTGAATTTCTGATGTGCTTCCCTGGTTTTAAGATTAGCATCATTTTATACATTACTTCAGTTGCAACTATCTATAAGACCAGTCTCATGATTCATTACGTAATAGTGCTGAGTGTAGTGTTTATGAACTATTTCTCATCCCTATGCAGTTGGAATGAAGTTTATTCTCTTGATCTCTTCTCTAAGTATTTCAAAATTGGACCTGCCACACCTAGTCAGTAGAATTTTACAGCACTCAGTTCTCAGTGGTACACTCCTCTGTAATTGTCAGGTTTGACTTCATCACTGCAAATACCTTCCTGAGAAAAAGCTTACTGTATGGTTCTTGGCTTGGATGACTAGTTTTGGTAGAATGGACCTGCATTTCTGTAAAATATATTGCTCTAAAGTTGAGTTAAAATCTTGTGAATGAGAGGGTCAAGCTAGTAAAGTGTAATAGCTTCTAGTGAATCCTAAATAACGTTCTTTGATTTGTAGATGTAAACTTGTTTTGGATTCCCCTGTTTGGACAAAGCTCTTCATAGTCTTTTCTTTTCTCAGCCTGCCATGTTGCCTGTAAAACTTGCACTGGATCAAGTAATAAGGACTGCCAAGACTGTAAAGAAGGCTGGATCAAAAACGAAGAAGCAGCTTGTGTGGGTGAGTAATCCTTGCTAGACTTCAAACAAGATTTGCAATAGCAGTGGCTAATAAGATTAGGTTACATCAGGTTTTAAAATATTCTGAGTTTTTTGTCAGTTTAGATTTCTGCAACTTATAGGGATGGCTTTTTAACTACTTCCACATTGCAGGGGAATGTAGATCAAACTTTTTCTTCCCTCAATGATTAATCAGGTAATCACCCCCTGGTGATTATAGTTGCATTGAGCAAGCTGATTGCTTCTTACATTTTTTTTTTTTTTTTTAATTCAGTGGATTACAGATAATAGCAAGTGGGGTGCTTCTTTTAAGATATGATGTTTGTTTATTTGAATACTAAAGAATGCAGAACTACTTAAACTGCTTTCCCAACTACTGGCAGACTCCTGTCAACTTGTGTAAATATTTTTTTGGTAGTTACACAATGGTTTTCATTGTTATATATTTATAAATATTCAGCCCTGATAGGGTACAAACATCTCAGTAAAAGCCAGCCACACTAACTTTTCCAATTATTGAGGAGAAATTATTCCAAGAAAGATCAAGTGCAGCACTTCCATTTATGTGCTTGTCTATTTTTAGATTAGCAGACTAGCATTTGTATCAGTTTGAGATGATATGTATGGAACATTTAAGGAAAAACCCTGATACCTAAAATATTCTCAATGCAGAACTGCACTAGGGGAAAGAGTAACACATTCGAATCAGAAGTTCTTTAACAACAAGCAGATGAAGTATCCTATAACACTGTTTAATTGATCAAGTTAAACCACTAAAAGAAAAAATAATTAAAAATAGAAACAGTATCTTACAAGTTGCATGAATGTCACTACTCTTGAAAAATACTAATGAAAATTAAGATTTGAGCAGGTATCGCAGTAGCTGTAACTTAGGTAACTGTAGAACACCTCAGATTTTTAAGATGCTCCAGTATTGTCATCTGTACAGCTGTTTTGCAAAATAATCACAACTGAACATGTACAGGTTAAATTTAAGAATTAGTAGGAATGATGTCAACAGCAACAAGATCAGATGGACAGCAAGGATGACTGAAATAGCCTTTCCTTGTCTGATTTTTTTTAGTTTTGAGTACTATTGCACCCTTTCCTTGATTTCCCAAGATTAGCAGGTTTTAGCTACCTGGGTAGAACTGGTTTTCAGCTTGACTGATCCTAACCAAAACTTTGCTTTCTCCAGTTTGGCCTTTGAATAGGAAACTAATCCGTGTGTGTGCATTTGATTTCCCCCCTCCCCCCAATACTTTAAAATTAGTTACATGACTTGGTAAAATTAGTTGCATAGCTTAGAAGCACCAAAATCAAAAGTATTCCAGAACAGTAGCCTGCTTGCTCGTTTGTTGTACTATTTACATAAAAAGCATAAAGAACACATGTGAAATAGCTGCCATCCCTGTCATTTTCAAGTCAGTTTTCTGGAAGTTTTCATTAGCTTAACTTAATCTCCTGAATTTTGGATATATTTGTTATTGTCTTCACAAAACAACTTCTGGGGATCATGATTTTGTTTTGTTTTGCAAGTTCAAGCTGGACAAATCAGTATAAGTTACTAAGTTACTTTTATGTCCAGGATGTCGCATATCTGATTCTAAACTCATCATAATGATAACTTTGAATGCAGTGCAAGTTTATAGCTTTTGTGAGCCAGTTCCTACAGAGTCTTGAAGCATGGCATTGAAATAATCATGATTAACTAGATGGATATATTTCAGATAACTTTTCACTTCTATTTCAGATATGGATGAGTGTGCTGGTTCTCCTTGCAAAGATGATCAGTATTGTTTGAATACAGATGGATCCTTCTCATGCAAAGGTTTCTTTCTGATCTTGTTTTTTATCTTCTAGAATTGTATTCTAGAAAGACAACACTACTTTCACTGTATTCGCTTAAAGATGTTTTTTGAAAGATATTTCATGAGTACAAGTATTTTGAGTACAAATTGGAAAAGGAGCTTGAACCATTGTAGTGAAGAGAAATGGTTTAAGGATCACTATTTTGTTTGACAGAAGAACACCATTTGAAGGGTTCTTGTTTCTTTTTTTTTTTCTTTGTTGGAAGAGAAGAGCCTTTTCAGTATAATCTAGTCTCTTTCTGCCCTGTCAACTTGCATGGTTTTGAAGATTTTTGAATGTATCTTGTTCCTTAACAAACTTCTTACCTAGTAAGTTTCAAAGGAGGTTTATTCCTGTTTTTGAAGATGAAATAGATTTAAAAAATACTGACTTGTTTCTTAAATTTTTAACTTGAGATAACACTAGAGAATCATCTGATTATACTAGGGTCTAGTATAATGTTATCTGGTACAAACTGAGTGTGGGAAGAGTGAGGCTCACTTGACAAAGGTGAAAAGTTATCTGGTTATTTCTTGTGTGGGTAAGCTGATTGGCTTTAAGGATAATACTTTTTTAACTTGTATTTATTTGAGTTTTTATACTTTTCCTTTAGCGTGTGATGCTAGCTGTGTAGGTTGCACAGGGGAAGGCTCTGACAAGTGTAAGGCCTGTGCATCTGGATACATAAAAGAAGACGAAAAGTGTACAGGTTGGTGGATTTAACAATATATTGTAAAATGGCATTTAACTTGCTCTTACGTAGCCAAACTGAGGACTGTTAAGCACTTTCATGTTGTTTTAATTAAGTTTTTGAGCCTTTGGAAATGCTATAACGGCTAGATTCCAAAAAAAGAAAAATATTAACAATACATATACACTACAAGTGAAACAGGTTTACCAAAGAAACAAAGTATTTTATAGCTGATTCAGGAAGGAAATACCTGAGTCTCTTGTCAGTTACACTCTCACATCTAAAGAAGCGTGAGGTATTCCTGTTGCAGAACTGGATATCAAGTGTTTCAGTGGGAATTCTGTTGTGCTTCTGTTAATTCATTGATGTCCAAATTCAGATGATACTAGTTAACAGTCAATTATAACACTGAAATAATACTAAGAAGAGTGAAAATGAAGTTCCCTGCAGGAGGAGAACTGAAGGTACTGAGAATAAGTACAATTTGTACAAATAAGTACAAATGAATGGAAAGTACAAATATGACAGTGCAATATTTACAGGTTCCCTTCCCTTTAGTTGTACCTGGTTGGCATCAAAAGAATATCACCATTGGAAATCACCGTTGGTAGATTGAGAGGAATGAAATTACCTAATTTTCTCACCTAGGGCCTATAAAACATGTAAAACAGTACTGTCTCTGTAGGTTTGAAACTGTCTGAAGCAGGTTTATAATAACAGATTATTTTAACAGAAGTTAAATCTGTTGCAGCAGCATTCTGCTCCTTAGTGTTTCTACTAGGTAATTAACTGCAGTGCTGTAAATGCTTGGAGAGATTCTATTTGTGATTGGATAGAATTTTGTTTTTAGAGCTGAGCACAAATAACAAAACAATAATGGTGGAATCTTCCCTTTTCTGTCCTATCTCTAGATATAGATGAATGTAACCTTCCAGAAAAAGTATGCATTAGAGAGAATGAAGACTGTGTAAATACTCGAGGTAGTTACAAGTGTGTGTGTTCAGAAGGGTTTGAAGAGAAGGATGGAACATGTGTTCAAACTGTAAAAACAGGCAAGTAGCTTTTTTAACTTCAGAATTTTCAAGTCTTCTGTATCTACAACCTAGAAGTATATTTCGCTCTAAAGGTTTAGTTGTCTGATATGTATATTACCATTAGTGTGTGTGAAATTTCTCCTCTTCCTACAGATGCAATCTCAAGTGGTTTGTGGTGGAGGCTACTTAATCGAGCATATTTTTTTTGCTCAAAGATAATGCATTTTGTCCTGTTCTGTTAAAATTTTTTGCTTAATTCAAGGTTGTATTTGAAAGCCAATACATGTCTGGCTTCATTACATAGTTAAAGTAAACTAGGCAGATTGTTACTATCATAAAAAGGAAGTCTTGTTCCTCCCCATTCTTTTTTCTTTATTTTTAATTCTAATGACTTATGAGCTTTACTTGGTTGCATGAAAAGCTCCTTCAACTCACTGAAATTTCAGAAGCCTAAGCAGAATTCTTTTTTGCTGGATGAATGAGCTGATTTTGTTTATTTTTGTGATCACTCAAGTGCCAGAGTTGGTGTGAAGGTAGAGGGTAAGAAGGAGAAAAAAGATAACGTATGTCTTTTAGTGGTAGGGAGCTGTTTATTTTGACTACCATGAACTGTATCTTCAGTCAAGAAATTCAAATGTAATACTAAATTTTATAATTTGAAACTCTGCTCTTGAGTGCATTAAACGTATTGGATTTTTTTTTTTTAAAAAAAAACAAAGTAAAAGATTATTTTTGCAAAAATGGCTGTAGGAGGATAGATGCAAGGCAGACTCAGTATTATGACTTTACTTTTTTCATATTTCTTAGCTTGTTTATTTTTCCTTAACCTCTACAGTCTGCTTTTTCATCTCAAAATAATAAGGTATTTTGATCTCTGCAGTATTATTTTGTAAGGTCATTCAGTTCAGAGCTTTACTCTCAGTACTCTATTCTTGTTCCTTTAAAAATATAGCTATATAGGTTTCCTGTGCAGATACTCAGGAGACTAGTTATTGTGATGTTTGTGTTTTGTTTTTGTTTTTGTTTTTTTTTTCCTTTATGTAGCTTGCCATTTTATAAGAATAAAACCAAAATGAACTATTTACAAACCGTCTTAACTTTTTCCTAGATTAATGCTATTACTCCCATAATTAAATTGGTCTGCTTCTTAAAGATAGTTGTGTGGTGGTTTTTTTTTTCCTGGTTCGCACTATAATTCTGAGTGAAACTTGCTTCTTGGGTTCAAAAATTAAAATTTCCTCTGAACTTTTGATGTGGAAATCAAACTTTATTGTTAATAGGTGAAAGCAAATGCTTAGAATAGAAATAGCAATGCTGGTTTTGTTTTCCACTGCCAGTGTTATATTAGCTTTTTTGAAATGCCTGCTTGCCTCTAATACAGATTTTATAAGCCTAGACCAGGATACTAGTACAAGTAGTTCTTCTCTATGGCTTTATTGCTTGCCTAGTCCTGATAAATATGCTGATCTGAACTTCTAACAGTTCCTTAAGTCAAAAATATATGGTGTAATTAATAATACATGTTCTTATTTGTATTCTAATTATGATACTTAATTTCCACAGGAGAGGAAATAGAGACTGTAGCAACTGAGCCTTCACCTGGTGTACATGACGACTTATGATCTGCATTCAGAATCAAAAGACATTCCTATCTAAGCTTTTAAATTATTGGACTAAGACTCTGGTATCTGACATACTGTGGAAATGGTATAAATATGCAGGTTGCCATTAGGATTTTTTTTAATGGTGACAAACTGTTCTTTAAGCTGCATTTCCTTATTCTTAAATACCACTTTTGATACAGTTGTTTAAAAACAACACTCTAAATGGGTAAGTATAAAAATTTGAATTAACATAATGTTGTACCCAGCAATTGTACACAAATTGCAGATTTCTCATTCTAGTGCCTACTGGAAACTATTATCTTTTTTGGAAGGACTTACATTGCACTTCATAATTCCAGAAAAAAAGGGAACTGAAGTTTGGTGTTTCTTTTGACATGAGAAGTATTTCTATATTTGAAATACAGCTTTTAGAAATTGTCAATGGAATCTCTTGGGGGTAGGGGGAATGCTGTTCTCTGAAAGGGAATGCTTAATACTGCATTCAATAAAAGTTTATTTTATTTGAGTGTGTCTTAAATTTTTTTAAGCTATTAATACCTTTTGCTCTGTCTGTCTTTCAGCTGGACAGGGAGTACATTCTAGAGTTGATGACTGTATAATTTTTCACTAGAATCTGCTGCTACATGTAGCAGTTTACTTCTCCTCCCCCTCTCCTTCCCCCCCCCCCCCAGCCTGAGCAAGCATAGTATAATCAACTTGTCTCTATCTTGTTGTCTCTTGTGCTGTTTAGGAGGCAAAGCTAATAAGCCCATCATGGACAGCACTTGCTACATGTTTCTAAGCTTAAAGGGAAGTTTAAGAGCTAAAATCGGTTGGTGTATTCTGCAGAAGCTTTCCAACTGTAAGTAAATTAAGGCACACATAGATGCATTAGCTAAAGCTCTGAGGGCAGTGATTAAAATCTGGAATGTACTGAGAGGATAGATACAGGGATATGGAAGGAGTAGACAATGTGGTTAAAATGCTTGGCTATAAAGTCATAAATGCTATTCTGATGTAGTCTGAAATAAAAGGCTGTAAATATTATCGAACAGTTGAGCATTGAAGGCCAAACACATTCCATACACTTAAAATTTCTGTGTTCAGACTGTTTTTGTGATCAGTGAATATAAGATCTGTGAATGCAATAGATACTTATGTGAATATTGTGCAAAAAACTATTTGCTGAATTTTTATGTTGAACAAAAGCTACCAGAGCTGACCTTATGAGCTGAAGTCTTAATGCCCAGTGGTATCAAAATATCTCCATTAGTCATCTTTAAGACCAGTTATTTTCCTTCAGCTAGTATGATTAGAGTATGTTTCTTATTTGAAAGCCTGAGAAAAATCTTTTCCTGGGGTTTTGGTTTAAATGCCAGAGATGGCATTGCTGTTTAGATGGGCCTGCATGCCACATATACTTAGAGCTGCAGGTTAAGTGTTGTATTTAGTAAGTGCTAAACTAAAGGGAGAAAAAGTAAACAGTTTGAGGAACACAGGGAATACAACTCAAGGACCTTTAAGGGTATGGGGTTGGGGGTTTGCCATGGGGAGGATGTGTGTAGTTTTTCTTAACCGTAACTGTCTAAGCCTGTTCTTAATATCAGATGTTAAGAATCTGACAGGTGATTGTTTGAATGGTTTTTGTTGACAGAAAAATGAAGCATCGGTTCTGTTTTAGGAACTACCATTGAATTGCACTAAAAGGAGTTATCTTCCTATCAGGAATATTTCTGCAAAAGTTTCAAGCCAGAAATAATGTTTCCTCACATCAAGAGGAACTTGTTATTTTAAAATCTCTTCAAGGTTTTTGTATAGAGGACAATGGAAGTTATTTGGGATTATTGGGGAATTTCTGAGGGGGACCCTTACAGACAATGCTTTACAATCTGAAAGTGTTCACTTTCTATTTTTCTCAAGCTTTGAGGGGGGGGGGGGAGGTAACAGAATTCACAATTAAGCTCAACTCTAGGATGAAATGATGGAAAAAACAAAACTTCCCAGAATTTGTAGTTCTCTGATTAAAAGGAGAGAAACTTTCTTAGCCTGGACTGCAAAAGGCACAGAAGTTTGAGTAATAATAATAGTCTGATATAACCAAACTGTTCTTTAGGTTCCAGAGAATACGATTCTCTTTCTATTACCATGGTAGAACTATCTGGTGGTGATATTTGCTGAAAAACACAGGGAGATGCTCACTGGTTATTAATAGGCACTATTACCCTTTATTCTCTAGTTCCTACCCTCCTGCCATGATGATTTTCTCCATTGTTCCACATGGAATTTCTGTGAGTAGTCTTAAAAGAAGTAACAGATCCAGAAAGCTTGAATTTAAATACTTAGTTTTCTCTAAAGAAATGTTTATTGAGACAACACTGAGTTTCTAAAGAGTTAATCCTCTCATTTCATTCTACATCTTTGTTTTGCTACCTCAGACTAATTATTATGCTGTTCTAAAGGCAGGAACTCAGAATTTTTCTGTCTGTATTTACTTTTTCTTTCCTTTTCCTTTCCTCTGCCCTGTGTGGAATAGGCATCAGACTCCTGATTTTCTTGGGTTTTGATGCTCATTATCAAAACCAACATCTAGTTATTGGGTTTTTAAACGGACTAGTAGAAACTGACAAGAAAGGCCAAGTGCTTTGTGTTTACTACACCAATCCAGGATACCAATCCTACAGTCAGAAAGCACAAACCTGTTAAAATGCAAGGGGAACAGCTCACTTCCTTGCACTGTAGGAATATCTGGTTATGTAGAGCAAGTTCTTGTACCTACAGTTGAATGGAATTACGAGCCTCAGGTGTCAAAATACACGAGTGTGTTGACAAATGCTTTAAATGTTCCAATATGCCCATTGAACAAGTCTTTGGCCTTAGTGAAATATTGTTTAGTCATTTTTGACATAAACATCAGATGCTAAGGTTATTGGTGAACCTTAATAAGCCTAGTTTTTATGTCATTCCTCCTGGAGTCAAACTGTTCAGGTTATCACTCTGTTGTCAGGTTTGCTGACCTAAGACCAAGCATGCTTTCTGCGGTGAGATAAGCATTGCTCAGTTAGTCATCTAGCCACTTCAAAGGACAAAATTGTTTGGTAGTTATAGCTGAACTCCAAAAGAGGTTGAGCTTGTACTCAAATGGAAACACTTTCCAGCAACAAGCAAACCCACAGGCCTGGCTATTTCAATTAAAGCTCTACTTTACGGTTAACTGCAGTTATTCTACGATTAAAGCTTTCTATCCACAATTTATACCACAGTGCTCCTATAAGTCTAAATTTATGCATCTAAGTATGTGCTGAAATGCTTTCATCTGAGCATTGGGACATAATCTTGATATGGGATTTATTGGCATAAATTCCCAGAATCTCTATCATAGATCTTGAGTTCTGTGCAAAGCATAATGCCATACATTCATAAATATGGTAAAATAGGCCTATTTTGCAAAATAAGTAATGATTAGGTAATTAATTCAGGAAGCCAAAGATCATCTGGAAGGATTCAAGACACACTTATTTCTCAGGAGAGATGCCAAAGCCCATGGGTTATAGACAAGGTCACAATACAGGTCATTGAAGTATGTGGATTATCCTGTGTGAATAAATTTTTTTCCTTGTTAAAAGAGGATTGATACATGCCATGCTTGTTAATTGGGGAGAGGTTCTCTTCAACCAGCCAACTATCATTGCTAGCCTTTGAACTGACATTTATAAGTTGAAGAAGCACGAAGAAAGAAGCTCTTGCCTCCCACCATCAGTCTGCCCTGGTTAATTTTTTGAGATTATATCTTACCTATTCTTTAAGAAGTTGTGGGGCTACTTGCACAGCTTTCTGTGCTTGTTTTTTCACTCCCCTTTTCCTTGGATCGGAGTAGAATTTTCTTCATCTCTTTCAGCTGCTTGCTATCATAACTAATTTTCTGGTTCTAGTGTTAATCCAAATATGATCTGCCAGTAGAGATCAAACAAGTCTGTAAAGATCTTTGTTTTTATGACTCTTGCTTTTAGAATTAATTTTAGTAGATGCTAGTGTAGTAGTCTTGCACTAAGGTATCAGATTTTACTTCTTTTTTGAAAGTACATTTGAAAATTTTCTGTTGTACCAGACTTCCTCTAGCCTGTTTGTCTGTCTTAATTTTTAAGGTTTTTTTCCAACTTTGTTACATTATTTCACTTATTTGAGTTTATAGTTCCTCTTATGGACTCAACTTCAAGTCTATGGGTTATTCTTAAGTCAAATTTTTATGTTTCCCATATGACCGCATATAAAGTAATTAAGATAATAGATATGTCCTTTTCATCCTTTCTCTGTCAAATTTCTTCTGGGGTGAGGGAGAGGGGAAGTTGCCATCACTGTTAGTCCTATTGAATCTAGACTGCTTAAACCAAGGTTTTGGAAGGTAAAGGAATCTTTGGGTTTGCCTCTTAGGAGATAAAAGACCTAGATTTGAACTTTGTTCTCCTGCTTTCTGAGAATACTCCAACCATTAGATTATTCAGGGACAAGATGGGGGAAGATTTGTTCTAGCCACATATTGAAAGAAAAGAGTGAGCTCATCCTAGGTTTTTAGAAAATGTGTATTTGTCATCAGTAGATGATTTCAACTTACTGGTTCTGATTGTTCATCCTAAGTTTTGTAGAAGGGCTGAGAAGTCACTCTTATGTCCTGGTTGGGAGTTGAGGAGGGGTGTTGTATGGGTGGGGGGTTTTGTTTGATGGTTGTTTTTTCTTTTTTTTTAACCTGGAGGTAGATGTTATCTTGCTTAACTTTTGGCTATCAAGAATTTAGATGTCAGAGTCTGGATGAGTAATTGTAAATAGTTGATGTTAGAACAGATTACTCTTACTGTTGGCATTTGTCTCATACCCTGTAGGTACCTGGCTCCCAGGGTAGAATCCAGAAGCCCAGATCATATAGAAAAAGCAATTACACAGAAGTCCTAACTGTCTGTTTGTCTGTTTGCCTCCCTCCCTGCTCCCCCACCCCCACCCCCCCGCACTGTTCCTGATGGAATGCAGTGGAAAATACAGGAGTATCCTGAGATGAGGTGGGACTTGAATAGCATGACTTTGTTTTGCTACTGTGATATTAAAGCCCTTAACTGAAGGTCCTGATTACCTCAGCTTTGATTACCCATTGATGTTGGATTGGCAGGGAATTAAGTTACCTTCCATAAATACCCTGCCTCCTAAACTTGCTTGTGACCCCACTAACCCTTCCCTTACTGCAGCCAAAATTCATTCTGCTACTCAAACAAAATTGAGTTTTGTCATTGCCAGAAATAATAGCTAAATAAGTTTGACATCACAGAATCATGAGTGGTTGAGGCTGGACAAAACGTTTCAAAATCTTCTAGTCCAACAGCCCTGCTCAAAGCAGGGTCAACTAGAACAAGTTGCCCAGGGCTGTGTCCAGCTGAGTTTTGAGTATCCCCAAGAATGGAGACTCTACAACCTGCTTAAGCAGCTGAACAGATAAACAACACCTGCTGCTCTCCCCTCATCCATTGACCTATTCATCTCATCATAGAAATCTACCAGGATGGTCAGGCATGGTTTCTGCTTTGTAAATGCATACTGATGACTCTCAAACACCTTCTTGTCCTGAATAAATTTGGAAGTGGTTTCCAGAAGGATTTGCTCTATTGCTTTCCTGAGGAGCAGGGTGAGACTGAGTGACATATAGTCCCCCAGATCCTCCTTGAAGATCTGAAGATAGGATTTGCTTTCTTCCAGTCTTAGAGAACATCTCCTGAATGCCATCGTCTTTCAAAGACAACCAAGAGTAGCCTTGCCATAGCATCAGCTGGCTCCCTCAACACTCCTGCTAAGGCCTATTGACTTGTGTCTATCAGTTTGTTTAACTTGATCCTCTTCCACAGAGGGTGTATTTTCTTTGCTTTAGACTTTGCCACTGATCTTTGAGGACTGGGATTTCTTAACACAAATATTCCACTAAAGACTAAGGCAAAAAGACGCTAAGTACCTCAGTATTTTTGATCTTCTTTGCCAGAAGGTGCCCTTTCGGCAGCAGACCTACACTTTCTTAGTCGTCTTATTGCTACTGGTACCTGTAGAAGCTTTTCTTGTTAATCTTTGTGGCTATTGCAAGATTCAGCTGCAGGTGGGCCTTTGTTTTCCTACATGCTTGGGCAATATCTCCCTATTCTTCTTGGGTCACCTAGTGCTGCTTCCACTTCTATTATGCTTTGGTTTTGTATGTTGGACTTTAGTTAGGAGCTCCTTGCAGGCCTCCTGCCACTTTTGCTTCGTTTCCAACACATCGGGATTGGAGGAGGTGATCCTTGAAAAATCAACTTGTTCTCCTGGACCCATCTTCTCACTGTGCCATCTCCCATGGGATTCTTCCAAGCAGATTCCTGGATAAGTCAAACTGTTCTCCTGAAGTCTGAGGTTGTGGTCCTGCTATTTGCCTTTTTGGTGAAATGATATTTTGTTATAGTGGTTTGTCTGAGGTAGCAGTATTCCCTCTCTTGCTCCTTAGTACTGTGTTCTTATTGAATTTGAATCTCCCAATTTTAGCCTTTATTTTCTGTAGGGAAGACTAGAAGCATTTTAGAGCTGGGGATCTTTTTTTCATCTGCTTTTGTTTAATGGTATTGTGTCCTAATCTTGACTGATGGCCTCAGTTTGCATCATATGTTTGACCTGTAGGATCCATATTTGCCTTTACAGAAATTGCTTGAATAGTAGCTAGAAAATTGGACATCTAGGAGAAACATTTTTTCATTGCTAAAATTGTCTGTATTTATGGGACAGAAGTAGTTCAAGAATTAAAAACTGAATTTCTTACTGGCCATAAGATGGAGGCTTAAGTAGGACAATTATCTTTAAATACCTCTTGGAGTATACTTAGAAATACAAGAAATTCAAGAAATCATTATGTGTAAGTTGGTAATCATGCTTCATGTTTTGCAGATTTGTATGTAATATAGAATAATCTGTCATTTTGGTAGTATCTGCATAAAATAACTTTACTCAGCTTTTTTTTTTGTCTGCTTTTTGAGATGTACCTGGACTAAGCATATTTATCTTGCTTGAGGAGAAAAAGCATCTTAAATTCTTTCACGTTAATTCTTTTCAGTATCTTTTTTTGAAAGCCAATCAGGAAATCAGAGTCACTGTTCTTGCCTGGGTGTACTTACAAGAAAAATTTTCTGGTTCCAACAATTGTTTAATGTTCTTTTTTCTTTAAAACAAAAAATAATTTGGTGCTTATTCTTGATAATGTTTCTGATGAAATCAGTAGAGGGAGGAACACATGCCTTAAAACCAAAAGAGATTGTGTACATGTATTATTGCATAGCAAGAAAGGCCACACAAAAAGGAATTGTCTGAATAAGCAATTAAGTCTCCTAATGTGACCTGTTGCACATCTCATGCCAAAGGTGGGATTGTTCTGTCCAGGCTGTTTGGGAATGAAGTTCCCAACTATAAAATTGCTGAGGCAATGCGATTCCCATTATGCCATTATGCCCTATTATTTTAATCTACCAGACTGTACTATCAGATATTAATTTGATATTTATTATGCTAGTCATTTAAAAAAAAAGAAGAAAGAAAAAGGAACCCTCTCCCATGCAGCTGTGATCTTGGCTTCGTTTGTTACAGGTAATGTGCAAAACCAAAAGATGATCCTATATAAGACCTCAACCATGCGAAAGGTGGAAGAGGAACAGCCTCAAAGAAGTGAGACTCATTTCTGACATTTAACATTAACAATATCAAATTTTTAGTTTGCCTTCGAGCTTTTAGTTCCTGGAGCAGGCAATGTCATTTTTCAAGCGTTGGAGCAAAGGCTAGAAACTACCATTTAGAAAAACATATGACAGCCAAAATTTTCCTATAAATGCAGTACAAACTTTTTTTTTTTTTAATATAGAAAGTAGAATCACAACCGTTTTACAGCAGTGAAACATACAGGTAAGATCTCAAAACAGTTTCAGTGCTAAGGTTGCCTTTCAACTTGCTCTTGGAAAATTCAGAAGATTATTGCTCTATAAGCATCCACTCAAAGACTTTTTAATGTAGTTTAAAAAAAGTTATTTGTGCATTTCTTTATTCACACTATGCCCTCAAGTTTAGCTATGTCTGATCTGGTTTGGCAAATAGAAGGATCCTAAATTGCTGAGAATCAAGCAAATGGAATGTGAGAATTCATCAGGTGTATGAAGTAGGCACAAAAGAGGGGTAGTGTAGCATCTACCATTAATGGCAATCTAAACATTTTTTTAGTCCAAGAATCTGGACTGAAACAATTTTCAATCATGCTAGGAAATACAGAAAGGTATCTCAACTCTATGTTTATTGTCAAATCTGCTTTTGTACACATAAGCATTTAGATTTACAGACTTGCATATATAGACATACAGACATACATGCACAACTCCAGACATTATAAATGTTATTTTCAGTTGAGGTACTTCACAACTTTATATCTTCTGTTGTCATCATACATTATAATGCATGTAGTTAAGCTTTGTTTTTCTTCAGTGATTGATGTGCATCCTTCATAACTGATATCAAAGTTGCAATAAGAAATTCAACTGTGGTATGTCCTGGCGAAGGTTGTGAACTCTCTGGAAGAGCTTTACCGGGGAGAAAGATGAGTCATTAAGACAAGTTGTTCCATCTTCAAGACAATTTCATTATCAATTCATTGCACACTGTTCGTGTTCAAAACTAGTATCCCTAGAAAAAGTCTTTATTTTATATTAAACTATTCACACAGATGATGTTGGAGAGACTATTTGTCAAGACAAGCATTCTAATGGAATGGTAACTTTCCTTAACAAGAATTATAAAGAATCCCAGTAGATAGTTTGGTGTTGCTTTAAGCAGTCTCTGCAGATGATAAATGTTACAACATAGCTGTGTGCCCCATGCAGAAGAGTACAGTTATAGAATACTGTTTCAGTAGATTGTGCTGCAGATTTTCACCACTTGCATGTTAAGCCAGCAGAGGGTACTCTAAAGCTTCCAAGATGTTAAATTGACTGCTTCAGGAAGCCAGTATCTAGAACACAGAGTTACAGCGGATTGGGCCAGAAGCGTCACCTCATTAGTGACAATGGATGGAACTGATTATGTTAATCACAACATGGTTTAGGTTAGAAGGGACCTCTGGAGATCATCTAGTCCAGCTGCACCTCTGCTGAAGCAGGGTCACCTAGGGTATCTTGCCCAGGATTGTGTCTAGCCAGCTTTTGAATGTCTCCAGCAAAGGAGACATTCTCCACAACCCCTCTGGGCAACTTGTTCCAGTGCTCAGTCATCCTTGCACTGAAGAAGTTTTTTCCTTACGTTCAGGCAGAACTTCCTGTGTTTCAGTTTGTGCCTGTTGCCTCTCATCCTGTCCCTGAGAAAAGTCTGGACCGATCTTCTCTATGCACTCCCTTCAGATAATTACACACACACAGATTTTCTTCCCCTGCCCCCAGTTTTTCTCCTCCAGGCTAAACAGGCCCAGCTCTCTCAGCCTTTCCTCATAGAGGTGATGCTTCAGTCCCTTAATCATCTCAGTAGGCCTCACTGCGATACTAGGGAGCCCAGAACTGGATGCAGTACTCCAAATGTGGCCTCACCACAGCTGAGCAGATGGGTAGGATCACCTCCCTCTGCCTGCTGGCAATGCTCTGCCTAAAGCACCCCAGGATACCATTGGCCTTGGCCATGAGGGTACATTGCTGGCTCATTGTTAACTTCTTATCCACCGGGACTCTCAGGTCCTTCTCCGCAGAGCTACTCTCCAGCAGGTCAGCCCCCAGCCTGTACTGGTTTTTGGGGTTATTCCTGCCTAGGGGTAGGACCCTGCACTTACCTTTGTTGAACTTCATGAGGTTCCTCCCTGCCCGTCTCTCCAGCCTTTCCAGGTCCCTACGAATGGCAGCGCAGTCCTCCCAGTTTTGTATCATCAGCAAATTTGCTGAGGAGGCACTCTGTCCCTTCATCCACATTACTAATAAATAGGTTGAACAGGATGGGACCCAATACTGAGCCCTGGGGAACTAGTTCAGGTTTTCAACTAGACTTTGCACCACTGATGACAACCCTCTAAGCACTGCTTTTCAGCCAGTTCTCAATCCACCTCACTGTCCTTTCATCTATCCCACATTTCCTGAGATTGCTTATGAGAATGTTACGGGAGATGGTGTCAAAAGTCTTCTTGAAGTTAAAGTAGACAACATCCACTGCTCTTCTCTCATCTACCCAGCCAGTCATTCCCATCATGGAAGGCTATTAGATTGATTAAACAGGATTTCCCTTTGATGAGTTCATACTGACTACTGATCACCTTTTTGTCCTTCACATGCTTAGAGATGGCATCCAGGACAAGCTGTTCCATCACTTTCCAGGGATGGAAAATAAAACTAATAATTAGGTCGTATGATTCAAATCTTCTTTAAATAAATCTCCTGTACCACATTCTTTCCAAAAAGAAACAGCTAGGATCTTCCCAATCAGATAAAATAATGCAAACATAGAAAAACAAAAGTTGAAGAAGTTTTAGGACATGTCTAGTCCAACCTCCTGCTGAAAGCAGTGTCAGCCACAAGATCTAATCAAGATGCCCAGGGCTTTATCCAGCCTTGAAAACCTCCAAACTGCTAAAAGACAGCCTCTTTTAGCAACTGTTCTGCTATGTGACTCCCTTCATGGTCAAAATGTTTTTCCATATATCCAGTCTGAATCTGTCTTGTTTCAACTTACGCCTACTGTATTGAGCGAATAGCAGAAGGTTGGTGAGAAGACAGGAGCATGGTAACCAATCAATTATTCCAGATGCCAAAACATTTGGTGTGCAGAATCCATAAGGAATGGCCGGTCATGACCCTTAGACTTGTGCCACATAGACATCAACCTGGACTTGCATACTCCTGAAAATTTACTGCTTCCCTTGTTATCCGTATTACATGTGCAGAGCCCCATATTGCCTCCCCTCCACCAAACCTCTCCATGGGCCAATGCTCTGTGGTACCTGGAACAGCCCAGTCACTTTTCCCTAAGATTCCTGGGTTTCCCTTGCAGTTTGGGGATTTCAAGGAAATAAACATCTAATAACCTTACTCCAGAGTGGTGTCTTCAACATATTCAAAGTATCAGTTACTGCCATTAACACCTGCCGTCTCTTGTTCTCATGCCATGCACTGTTGTGAAGATCCCTGGTCCATCTTCTTGATAACCGTCTGACAGGCACTCTTTGGTTCCCCTAAAGCCAACTTTTCTCCCAGTACAGGATGAGCCCAGGCTTAGCAAGCTCTGCTCCCTCAGTGTCTCCGCACAGAGCAAGTGCTCCAGCCCCCAACAATCTTTGTGGCCTCCTGATTAAATTGCTCCGGTTTATCAACATGTTTCTTGTACTGGGAGGCGGTACAACTGGATGTAATGTGATCTAAAGAGTGCATAGTAGAGGGAGATAATCCCTTTCCTTGATTCCACTGGCTGTGCTCCTGTCAATGCAGCCAAGAATACTGTTGGCCTTGTTTACTGCCAGAGCACTGCTGGTTCGTGTGCATCTCACTGTATACCAAGACCCTCAGTCCTTTCTGCAGAGCTGCTCCCCAGCTGTCAGGCTTCAGTCTGTGTCATTGCAAGGGGCTCTTCCTTCCCAGATGCAGGACTTTGTCCTTGTTGACTTTCATAAGGTTCCCATCAGCCTATTCCACTAGCCTGAATAGATCCCAGTTCTACGAACTTTTGATTTCATACACATCAAGAACGGCACTGTGTTTAATAGAAATAGGTGTATGTATAAAGCTTAAAAGTTTGTAGACTTGTGGACAACATATTTCTACATAAAGTTACTAAAAACAGACTTAGTTTGTCATGAATTAGATTAAGGAATTCTGACCTATTCAGCGAGTGACAGAGGAATATATTTTTATCTTTTCTTTGAAGAATAATCCAGAATAATTAAAAAAGAAGAGTAAAGTTGTTCTTACATAGCTTACATATCTGTTGTGTGATGCAATAGTCAGCATAGGAGGTACAAATGCACAGTTCACTATACAAGATAAGATTTTTTTTATTATTATTGTTGTTTTTAACTCTTTGCTATCCCTACCATAAAGGCCATATAAACAACATGATATAAATGCCAAATAAAATAATTACAAGTGTCACTTCCATTTAATTTGATATAAGGAATACATTGTTTTAAATGCAAAACTTGTATGTCTCTCTGTCTGAGTATTTTACCTGGTCTGGGAACTCTCCAGAAGAAAGTAAATCCATACAAATATGCACATGTCTACCCTTATTTCCTACAATACTTACAGATTAAGTAGAAAGTACTTAAAACCAGATACATATGCAGTCCTTTTCCTATAAAGTCAGTGGGATTCAAGCATAGGCTTAATGACTTTGCTGAATCAAGTAGATCAACATGGATTTGTAGATCAACATGGATTTGTGCTTGGTGCTCTACAAATAAAAGCACAGATGCTTCAAGACTATGAATAATCTCATTGTCTTCAGTGTGACTAATTCAATTAAAATTTTATGTGTGTAAGAGTATTCAGCACTGGCCTGGAGGGTTCTTGTAGCACACTGTGATATTGAAAATAGAGGATCTGTACCTGTTGGTTTTAATCCTTCAGAAATCCTTCAGTTTGGCACACGGCATAAGTGCCAAAGGTGGGAGAAATGTCCTGAATGGCACTCAGATATAAAGGACAGGGGCTACTGAATCCTTGGGAGATGTTTGGTGGCTCTCCTGATTCCCTCTGAGCTCAGAGGTCAGAAATCCCTGCATCACAAAGCAGCTCCATCATACCTCTAAGAGGACTTATTTCCTAGCTCCCAATGAATTCCTACGAACACACTTCTCATTTTTGGGGTGAAAAAATGTAGTCTGGCTCACTGTGTTTGAAAAGATGCTGACCCCTGTTTTCCAGCTCAGTCTTCCACAGGAAACACCCATTATTGTTGAATTTAGCTATATTGGTACGTGTGTTCCAAATCCTGTGAATTTATATATGTCTGTTAACAGCAGTTTAAAAGCCTGCCAGTTTTCATGGTACTCCAGAAACAAGAAAGTACAATACTTCTAAAGAGTTATTTGCTAGTATTCTGAAAATAGTATGATATTTGTTAGGGAAGTCACTTTCAATTGTAGTACAAGCTCCCTTTTGGCTTATATTCTTTGTTGTAATAATGTTGGGCTTCCCATAATGTAAAATAAGAACACAATGTTTACACAAGTAGGAAGCACAGTACTGGAAAAAAGCAACTACATGAGTTAATGTTCCTTGAATAGCAGTTGAATAAATATCCCTGGGAAATTCGTTTATTTCTGAACCTAAAAATAGTTCTAGGAAATATTCATGCTGTGAAAAAGTCTCACTGTCCTTTGGGTGGAAGAGGGATTTTGTCAAGGAATCATGGCATTATGGACTTGCTAGAGAAGGAATGGAAGCGCTGTACTTGTAAATATGAGGACTTAGAATAAAAAGAAGGGGTGGGGAGGCATAATACTGGAAACTAATTTGGGCAGTTGTATTTAAGGTCCAGGGGAAACCTAAAAGACCTTACAATTCTTGGTAGCAGTTTGAAGGAGGTGATGATGAGCATTCATAAAAAATAAGCAGTTTTGTAGGAAGCAGTCGCTGTTGAGCTTTGTCATTGCAAGCATCTCCTAATGCTGATGTCCTCTAAATATGCGGCAAACATAGAGTTTTGGGGAAAAAAACATCCTAGGTGAGTTACACCCACAAGATTTTTTTTTTCTTTTCAACCAATGGGACTATGGGAAAAATAATGTGATGACATGTAGAGCACAGCATGGAATCTTCTGAAAACAGGAATAATCCTGGCCATACAGTGAAGATGGTATCAATGAATTGGAAGAACAGACCCTTGCCCCAGAAATCATTTTAAAAGCACATCAACATTTAGCGTTGGCTGTCAGGGAGTGCTGTGGAACATGTCATTAAAGCTTTTTGGTTTGCCTCTATGCAACAGTTGGCAAGGACACACGTAACTGATGAATTAAGCCAAATACAGTGGCCTCATGCAAAGGCATCAATCAATTTCATCCTGTAAGATAAGAACAAAGATTTTTATCAACTTTTTTTCCTGGGACACACTTAAGAGACCTTTTTGCAAGTAAGAGGTCCAAATAGCACGTTAGTAGACAAATCCATGGGAAAGAACAGTCTTGAAGAGTAACAGCAGGAATAAGATTTCTGAGTTATAGATCTAGCCCTGCAATAAATTACCTGCGTGATTTTTGGATCATTTACTTTCTCTGAGCTTTATTTTTGGACAGGCTTGATAGGTCCAAAAGTCTGGCTAGCTCAGAGAGTGTTAGCCAAGTGCGAGTAGGAAGAATTGTCCTTTAATATATGGGGTGATATGACTCCAGTGCCACTCATTGAATTCAGGGGCCTGACTCAGAAACGGAAAGCTTTGACCTCAAGCTGTCATAATGAGGAAATTCAGTTAGCATAGTGGCCATTTGACCTGTAGTTAGTGTTATTCAGAGCATCCTTACAGTTTTCTAACTTGCTTTGGAGAACTTAACAAGCCTACGGCAACCTTGGTTTGGGTTGAACATAGTGGCATCTGCTGTCAACTGAACACAGCTAGTGAACATGGGAATCAAAACATTTTTGTGCTTCCTCTTGGTTCTGTGAAATTTATATTATCATTGAAAAAAAGTGTGAAAAGCACTCAAAAACCCCAACAAGAAGTAGCTAACATTGTGAAACAACTACAGGTTTTGGATTATGGGGTGCATGTGCGAGAGAGTATGTGTGTGTGTCTATATGTATATATACATATATATATTCTAAGGAAAGGTGGCTGCATTTTTGGCAAGAACTCAAGCGAATGCAGGTGTGGAAGAAAAAGTTACTTTTGATTGTACAGGGTTTGGTCATATGTTCATTACTGAAATTTATGTAGCCTCTTGTTCAGGGAATTGACATTTTGCTGCATTCCCATAGCAGTAATAAAATAGGGACAGTATGTATTTGCTATGTTGCATTTTTTAATCTCTTCTGTACATCTTTTTTTCCTTTCTCAAATGAAAGTGTCTGAATTTTCTTCTTTTCATTCCTAAAGAGTCAGTTCTAATAAAAACAAAGCTTGTTAGAGATGGCATTAATAGAAGGATAAAATGTTCTTTCTTCTTAGCAATTTTTTTTTTTTTTTTTTTTGGAGGAGATTTGTTAAGAAATATCAAACTTCAAAAAACTTCTTTAACCTCACACTTTCAGTGCAAGTGATGAATGTCCTAATGTCCTGGTGACAAATGATGAATGACTTTGTAGAACACTTTTTTTTTTTTTTTTTTTTTTTTTTTGCTAGCATATTTTCCAGAAAAAAAGCTCCTAGATACAATGATTCCTGTTTAAATTAGAGACTGATTTTCAGAATCTCTACTTTAGCAGAAATCACTGAATTCAACAGGAGCATTTTTTATTTTTTTCCAGCTGTGAATGCAGATTAAGTTATTTTACTTAGATGCCTTTCTCCATCTTCAAAGTGCTGTATATTCAGATAATTAGTAAAGTTATGCACATATGCAGGCAGGAGAAAGGTAAAGGATGTTTTTTAGCACCCAGCTGACTTTCAGAATGACTGGTGATATTGATTAAGCAATACTGAAAACGATTTTTTCTAGCTTAACTCGTTGACATCTCCTGCACCCCTCCCTTTTCCCACCTGCTGCGTTCTTCTGACATTCCCTCCGTGTTTTTATCTGCAGCCTCTCCTTTCTGTCATGCCACAGCTGTCCATAGGTCTTTGCTTGCTGCTTGTATTTTTTCCACAATCAGTCTCAGCTTACCTCACTTGTGTTGGTGAGTAGAGACTTATCAGCTGCAGCTTTTCCTTGCCAGTAAAATCTTGATGATTCCCAGAAATTCAACACCCCAGAAGTGTATAACTAGCCTCAATTGTGTGTCCGACCTTGTCATTTTAAGGTATAACTGCAACTAGACTGTGATTGCTGCTGTGGTCAATGGGAGAATTTCCCACAGCTTTTAATTAGACCATGACTGAGACCTCAGAGTGCTGAAAATGCATGAGAAAACCCAACAGTCTTTCTGCCAATATTTTAAAGATGTCTATTACAGGAAAAAATAACCCAGGTGTTGGGGACTCCTTTATATGGGAGTGAATGAACCTTCAGAAAGGACCAAAGGCTTGAGAAAGAAAAGAAAGAAGACTTTTCCCCTCACATGGGAAGTTCTAGAGAATAAGAAGTCCCAAATGTGTCTTGAAGCTGGAATTTAGATGACTATCAGGATATGTATAACTTGATCATTGGGACTCAGAAGCCAAATGCCTCCAAAAAGTTCCTGCTCCTAACACAGGGCTGAGCTGGCGTGGGTGAAGAGCTCTTGGTACAGTGCCAGACGACAATAGGTGCTTCACAGAGGTATTTGAGTTGTTCGTTATGGTTGCATACTTTCTTTGCAAGGGTTAAGCAGTACTGAACAGAGTTGGTAACATGTTTGCATCTTAACCAAAGCCTGATACATCACAAATACAAATATTTATGAAACGGTTTTCCAAGTCAAACATAGGTAATATTTTCGAACATAAAAACTATTACCCATCAGTGAATAAAATGTTGTCTTTAATGATGATTTGCTTATTTTGGAAATATCAATGGCTTAGTACTAAGTATGACTATTATATCCTGCCAAAGCTGAGGAAAAAAAGAATAAGTAAAACTGAGAAAACAAAATCAATCCCTCCCTTTGTAGAAATGCAAAATCATTTGTCTTGCAGGGAGACTTAATTTTGCTTAAATTATCAGAAATGACATTGCAATGTCATATAGTGATGTAAATCAAGTCTGGCGGTGGAGTACTGTACCACTTCGAATGCAGGCTATCACAGAGTTAAGAGTACAAATGAGGCTTGGATGCAGAAGTGCTAAGACTTCAGAATCAGCATAGATTTTTTTTTTTCTTCAAGGCAGATCTGCATTGCAGTTTCACCCAGGAAAAGAATGCAAAGATGTCCTTTTCTTTCTCATTGGAAATGATTCTTTTCAGACCATTCACCCCTCACTCAACTAATTTTATAAACTGTATTTTATTGCATTCGTAAGAATTTGTGCCTGTACAATTCTATGGGGCAGAACAATGGTAATTAACCTAAAATCCCATCAGCTGTATTGTAGCTGTAGTGATACGCTGTTACTAAACAAATAACATGTCATTTGTCTTAGGGTAAGGCTTCTTATGAAATGCGTGCATTTTTTTAATGAAAGATTCTATTGTTAAGTTGTTTGAATATATCTCCAATGCAATCAATTGCATTTCTCAACCTAATCATCCACTATCATTAGTTAAATAATTTGCTTATCAGCCATAATTGGTAATAATCATCTATGAAATTCTGTTTTCTATACCAATTTTATAGTTTCTCCAAAAACTATGAAAACTGTAATTATGTATGATAGTCTGTGGTAAGTCATCAGACCCTTTAGGTACAAACTGGGACTAGACCTGTATGTTGCAATTAAATTATTTGGTATTTGTGATAACACCTGCTTAGTACCTGCCAAGTCTTCCAGAGGAGAACATGAGTTTTGTATGTTCCCAACTCTGTGTATCTAAAATTTATAATGTCCATCAAAGGCAGCTTTTAGAATTCCCTAGAAAAGCAGAGAATTCCTGTCAAGCCACTCTAGAAAAACATTTCAGCTGTTGAAGTTTTATGTAATTTATTCTAAAATTCCTAATCTGCCTCGTGCTCTGGGCTGCCCTTGAGTTAGCCCTACTGTGAAGGCTGATAAGAGTCAAGAGGTCCTGGGCATAAAGCGTCCTGGGGACTCTCCAGTGCATATGTGGTAACCTGAGATCAGCGGATGTGTCTGGAGTTGACCCACTAGTGCTCTGACTGTGGGGCCCCTTCAGAGTGGGAGCACAGGGACCTTGAGTCAGCTGTGTCTGTAGGTAGCAGATGAGTTTGGGGAAATTTTCTTTCTTTCTTTCTTTCTTTCTTTTGTTTTATCCAGACATTCAAGAACCTCATTCAAAAATAACCCCCCTAAGATTTAGAAGTTGTAGGCAGAAAACTTTACTCAATTCCCATGGCCTAGATTAGTTCCTCAGTTCCAGGCTCTTTCTGTGTGCTCTTGTGTTGCACAGTAGGTGATGATTTACTCAGCTGGGCAGCTAAGGATTCCCTTGGCATAAGGGCCTCCCAGATGGATTTAAAACAACATAGCAGCAGGAGGAATTTGTTCCTAAATTAGAAACATAGCTCTTAGTAGTAGGCTCCTTCAAGGTAGCCTTTGTGCTGTTATAAACTCCTGTAGGAGTCAATTTGGCCTCTAGCCGGCCTGAAGGGTATGAGACCAGAAAAGTGCATCCCTGTTGCTCCCCACGGTGGAGAGCCTGCCCACCCCTTTACTCAAGGCGGGTGGGAGCTTCCATCATTAGGCCTCTAATCCTAAACGTGTCGGTCAGACTGCGTAGATGGCCACTACACACTGCCCACCTGAGTGTCTTCAGTCAGAAACAGGCTGTTACCTATTACAAAGCTGTTTTATAGATTAGGGTTAGGAAGAGCTTAAAGAATAAAAACCACCTGTGAAGTATTAGGAACTTGTTGCTTATATGCAGAACAGGAAATTACTTTCTTCTTATGATATACTTCTCCTGTGGATTTATAACTAGGTAAAACTATGATGTAAGGTACCCACTCAGTGAGGGAAGAACTTCTTGAAAATAGAAGGAGAAGAATAGATTATTAGTTCTCCTTGACTTCAGAGTAATTGAGTTTGCTGGAGGAATGCTTGTTGTGATTAAGTATTCACCTTTTTTCTTTTTCTTTTTTTTAAAGCAGCTTCTAGAAGATGCTTAGATTAATGTAGGGTATGCCAATTCATTAAACCTAACCCACAAAAATGACTGAAACCATCTGTTTCCACTTCTTCCCTAGCAAAGAGTACCTCAATGTATAAAGCACAGAGCAGTGAATGCAACAGGTCCTGAAAATAAGTTATGGCAAACAGAGCTGTAAAGAACTTATTAAACTGGGAGATTATGTATCCTCTTCTTTTCTACTTTGAATTCAAGCATTTGTGATCGCTATTTTTTGCCTCGTTTCAAACTGCTGGAATATAAACCTTGGCTACTAGGAATGTGATCTCAGGTTATTTGCTCTGTATAATTTAGATTAAATTTTAGGGTGTTTTTTCTTTTCTTTTCTTTTTCTTTTCTTTTTTTCTTTTTTTTTTTTTTCTTTAAGGCTTTGTATTAATTGAATTGTGTCTAGTTTGGAGTATAATGACAAAAAAGCATTATATCTTTTTACTGAAGAGCACAAAATACATTTTATTCTCTCTCCAGCTGAGGAGGTAGTGAAAGCTACCATTACAATAATTTCTGTTTCATTGGGTCTCACAAATAGCTGAGGTCCGAATTTGATACTGATGTTAAATAGCACTTTACCCTGTGACTGCCCTGTCAGTTCACACTGTCTTCCTCTGTGTACTCACGGAGTGAATGTAACTCTGGCCAGCACATGATATGTTCTGTATGGTCTCTTCTGTTATTGACTGTGCTGTTGAGATGCTTTGAAACTTTACTCTCCTTGCATCCTTCAAAACACCATAAAGAACGCTTTCAGATACTGAATAGCTAGATCTCACTATTGCCTTTATCAAGATGAATCAAATACTGTTTCCAGAAATCCCAGTGTTCTGTTATTTTATGTCATACACAGCACTGTCTTTTCTACATCTTATGTACAATAGGTGTCTGTACCATATGCTCTTGGAATTAGTTGCACTAATATTTGAAGCCACTATGTCTCCTAATATCAGGATCACATTACTTAGAACTTTTTTAAAAAAGTAAAATTATTTAATTTAGTAGGATGTAATAATTGAAAAAAAAATATAAAATATGCACACAATTTTTATTTATATATATGTATCTGTATATATATCATTGTAACTGGCCTCAGTTTGTATCATTGTAACAGATCCTCAGCTAGCAAAACTTAAATTTCAACAGTTTACTGGGTCTTCAGACTATGGCAAAATTAAATCTGAGAAAGCTATATGCTATGTACATTATCACATATGTTACATACATTATATGTATACATACATATATATAATGATTTGCTGTACAGTAGCTGCCAATTGATCATTAAAAAAAGCACTGTTAGCCATTCAGATAACATCAAGTACATTTGCACTTTCGATCTTCCCATCAGGTGAAACTGTCAGGGTCTATGATTGACATTTATGTTGTTGACACTTGCTCTGCAACATGCATAGTTAAATAAACATCAATGTTAAAAAAAGTCTGGTTTTAATATCTGTTAGAAAACCGCAGTTATCCAGCCTGCCTTATTAATGTGTTACTGGCCTGAAGTAAAGATCCAGGAGCTTGTTATACTAGATGACAAAATGAATTTGTGACTTCATTTCCCAAAACTAGTTTCCTTCGATCCTCTAGTAACATGGAAGTGACTCATCAGTGTTGTTAGCCATTACAACTATGCAGAGCATATTTGTTTGGTGCCTCTTCTCAGCTCTGTTCGAGTTTCTCTGGAAGGACAAAGAGGGTCAGAAACAGCGGTGAAATGACACATACTTGAACTAGGAGCACACGGCATCTGCAGAACTTCTATCTTTAATAGCTTGGCAGTGGATCACATGGGAATTAGGGATGAAAGCAACAGATGTTAAGCATTCAGGCACCTGGATAAAGAAAAGAAAACCTGGAAACTACATATTATTTTGACAAAGCAAAATGGTGAAGCTTGCATTTGTCTATCATGTCCCATCCTATTCTGATAAGTTGCTGTTTGTTTTTAAATGGAAATACGGTTTGGCATAACATGACAAAACTGTAAAGGCCCTCGTGGCCATGTTACATCTGGGGCAGATATATCTGATGTTCTTTCTTTGATCTCCTGTGTAATCAGTGTGTTTTCAGCTTAGATCTTCAATCCACATCTCTTGTAAACAAGAACAATTCTGAGACCTTTTGATCTGCAAAATGACTCATTCTTCCACAATTCTACTCTAGGGTGATGCAGAGAAGCATTTCCTGTTCTTAGGAGTTGCTTTGGCATGTCTTTTTGAGACATATCAAACTCTCTCCTAAAATAAATAAATAAATAAAGGAAGAAGAAAAATGAGGTTCCTATTGGATCTCATGGAGCTTTTTCTTTGACATCCCTCAGGAGATTTTGCTTGGATACTTTAAAAGGTTGGATAAAGTTCCCTCTGAAAACTATATTCATAGATTGTATTGCTTGGGATGAGATAAGGACTCGGGGACTGGAAATTAAAAAAAGGAAATAATATGTTGTAGAGAGACCAATCAGTTATGAAGGGAGCAAAGAAACTAGGAAAAAGAATCAGATAAGTGAAGTCTGAAGCTGGAGAGAGGGCAAGCAGAGAAAGCAGAGCCAACAAGGAGCATGGTGATATGTGGAGTGCTGAGGTTGATTAAGCAAGGAAACTAGGGCAGGAAGCTGACATGCACAGTGCAGAGACAGTGCGACTAGATAAGGAATTGGAAAAAGTGAGAACTCTGAGCTCCCAGGGTCAAGAGCTGAGTGTGGGTAGGGACAAATGACGAGAAGTGGGAGAGAGAGCAGCCAAGCTGCATGGGGAGACCAGGGCATGGAAAGCAGGTTGGGAGGAAGATGAGAGCAAGATAGGGAGACGAGTTTAGAAAAGAAGACTAGTGCCAAGACTTCTGGAGGGAGAAGGAATGCTTAAGGGAAATGAGTGAGAAGTGGTGACACTAAGAACATACTCTTTACCAGCCAACCGTGCTCCTGACTATCACTATTCATCCACGCTGCTCATTTTTTGTGGAACAAACTGGCGGTGTCCTATTTCTTTCTGAGCTAGTGGAATTCCTTCCCTCTCTTCTATGAATTTAAGTAGTTAAATTTTAAATATAAAAAGCCATATTAACCTTAGAATAAAAGTCTTAGGATTCATTTCAATGCAGGAAAAGATTTAGAAAGATTCGACAAACACTTTAGAAAAAAACATTTTCCCACCTGTCTCTATTCCATTGAACCTGAGAGCACTAGATAAGATATGGATCTTGCTAAAAATAGCATGAGATCATGTAAGGAAAGACAAAACCAGTGCACTTACAGAAGGCTGAATTAGGTAATTCTTTATATAGGTGTATTTTGACTTTTCAGGTCATCCTTTATAGTACACTTTCATAACAGATGTTTGTATGAGTAGATACAAACATTTCTAGTTCATATAGTAGGATATTGTCTATGATTTCTGTCTCTGCCTGCCTCCTCTATTGGGCCTTTTTTTGTGTAACGTGCTCAGAATGTGAATGATAGCTGTTAGCCATATTTTTTTAATACAATAGAGGTGAACAATGGATCACATCTAAAAGATGGAAAAGTCTGCAGAACATATTAAGTAGTATTAAAATATATATAGCTTACAAATAATTTGAAATGCAGAAGCCTCCCAGGACCTGCACACAGCAAGGCATGAAGTCTGTATGAGTGCAATCAAACGGAAACAGAAAACACTAGTGTGTTTCCTTAAATGATGGGTCCCGTCCACCTTCTATACTGGTTATTTTGACACAGTTACCACACAAGCACAAAGGGATCTTGTTTTTCACCTCTCAGTTTCCCAGTTAAGTTTCGTGCTATTTCTTTTCTCAGCTCAGCCACAGGGGAAGCAAGTGTCTGTGTCCATACTTCACTTCCGTAGCTTTATGCATTTTTAACCTGAAAACTTCTTTTGAAAGCCGGAAAACTTGCTGGAAGATAGCATCATCTGGGGGTTTCAGCTCCTGCACTTACGGGACTTGCGGTGTTCAGAGAGGTTGTGAAATTTCGTACTGATGAGTGTTTCCTGGCATCAGGTTCGCGTCATGCACAACGGCATGTTTAAAACGCATGGCGCAGAACACAGTCAAGTCACTCGGAGTGCTGTTTCCCTTATTAAGAGTAGCACTAGCTCATGATGTCAGTTTTAGCTTTTGGCTAGCTATCTGCTCTGGTTTACTGAGAGAAGCTGGGAGTTTCCCTGGTATTTTCCATTGGAAGCAATCTATATCCTGTTACTGCAGTGTTTATCCCCTTCCTTTCCTGAAGCAATGTCCGGGAATATCATGTTTATCCCTCCCAAACTCTTCCTGGCTCATATCTGTCTACGAGCAGCAAAAGCCTAAACAGAAAGTGAATTTTTATCTAGTAAGGTGCTGACTTAAAAACCAATGCAAATCAAACAACACTCACGTATGTGCATGTAAGCGTAAGTATGTGTGTATAAATATATTAAACCTCATGTGATCGATCCTAAAAAGCTCATCCTTTGGGTCCGAAAGCATATGCACACGTAAATGAAAAAGTATCTATCTTTACTGACTTCTACACAATGTATGTATTTGTGTGTATCTACTTATTTCATTAAGTTGTATACATGTATGTGCAGCCGACCTTTGGTCTTTTAAAAATACTAATGAGGTTTCTCTTCTGGAGAGCAGCCACTAGAGGGAAGTAAGGCTCTGCGCTAGAGAAGGCGCCTTTAGGAGCTTTTAAGCGTGGCCTTTCCGTTGCTAGCACATTCTTGTTTAATGTTTTGTTTTCAGGTCTGGCCCATGTCTCTGATAAGCCCAACACAGCAAGGAGACAGGTTGTGCCTGGAATTTTCCCTTTCACCTAGTTGGAGGTTACAGGAAGAGGGACTGCGTTTTTGGCAGTGCCTGTAGGTCGGAGAGGCTGCGCGGGCAGGGAGGCTGCTCGGACCGCGCCGGACATCCGACCACGTCCGACCGAGCCTCAGCGGGGCGAGGGTGGCACCAGGACTCTCGTTGGCAGCAGGGGATGTTTTATTCTAGATGTTTACAAGTGCTCGAAGGACGTGTTCCATGTGAGACTACGGGATTTACAATAAGTCCTGATAGGAATTCGCATAAGAAAATGAAATCTGGTCAGGCAAAAGTTTAACTTATGCATCCCCTGACTCCCATTCCCATAATCGAGTAAGAAACGTAAGCATACTTGGCTGCACAGGAAACCCATTGAGTCGTATTTCTTTAGGTGATGAATCTATGAATCTGTTGCTATCTGTGCTTTTTATTGAAAGGAGAAATTTTGAAAATATGTGCAGTATCTAGGTACGTTTGGGATGTAGCAATCCCTCTTATAATTGCGATATATTTTTTTTCAGGAAAAATTTGCTGATAAAGTGTGTGTGGGGGGGGGGGGGCAATAGGCATCCTGATAGAGTTGGGACACCTGGTTCGTGTCCACTGCTATTTGCTTAAGTTTACTACAGAAACATGTGATGGCTCCCAAGAAGAAACTGACATTGATGAAATAAGTTTGATTCCTTTGGGGAAGAAGAGAATGCCTCTGAGCTTAGAGATCGGGTAGTAACAGTACTAATACTGTCTCTATTTCTATCTGTAATAAATCTATAATCTTCTTCTGCTTTTGCAACATTCCCTATTATGGTTGTGTACTGCAACAGGTCCATTTCCACGAGAAATGCCAGAAGCCTCCTTGCATTCCTGATTCCTCCTTTCTTGCCTTGCTGTACTTTCATAGCATGCTGTTCCCTTGAAGCCATCTGAAACTCAAAAATACCTCAGACTCCTGGGGTTAGTCCATTTGAAGGTCAGTGGAATCAATAAGGTGAGTTCAACTGACCACTGTTAATAGGGATCAAGCTTCCAGCCTGCTCTAAAAATTGTAATCTCTGTCTTATGCTTAAGTATTTGTGAGGTGGCGAAGGCAAAGCGTGCTGATTAGCTTGGAATAAGCTGCTAGCTATGTGAATCATCACATGTACTGTCACTAGAGTGGCTTTAATTTATATAACTGGCTGAGCACATGGGGCCTTCTCAGTCTCAGCTGAACAGCAAACCAAAGAGCTGGGCTCCTAAAACACGCTCTGTCCTCTCTGTGTGTGCTGCAGGTTTTTTTCTGCATATAACAACCTTCAAGATTTCCTCATCTATACTCCTGCTGACTTTATTCCCTGCAATAGATGAGGTGTCAGAATTTGAGGCACATACTGAAGCTTTCAAAGAATCTGGCATAACCATGGTAATATACAGTGCAATGAAGTACCAAGTCAGAGATTTGCAGACTAGAGCTGGCTGAGCTGGTATGTAGGATCCCCTTAGATAGGGAAATGAACCTACTAATTCTGTTGGACACGTGCCTCTCTGTGGGACTCAGTACTATGAGCTATACTCAAAGAATTATAGGCACTGGAGAAATCAGCAAGATTACTTAATAGCTTCTCAAAAATCAGCTGATACAAGAAAACTAACTGGAAATCCCTTTTCTTAAAAAAAAAAAAAAAAAAAAAAAAAAAAAAAAAAAGCCAGGCAATTGCAGGTCAGAAAATGCGGACTCATTATAGAAGGCAGGAAGTCAGGAAGAAGAAAGCGAGGACAACCTGGAAACAGCTCTTTCAAAAGCAATAGAAGAGGGAATCCCCTAAGCTCCAAATTACAAGGAAATGTTTGTCAGAAGACGGGAAGCAAGCAGTGTAGTTCAGCCATGGTGGGAAATTGGGCTTTTGTGGCTTTATGCGATATCCTTGGGTTTCTGTGAAGTGACTTGGCATTTTCAACACTGACTGAGATTTGGGTGAATGACCCCAGGTAGGAGGAGACTGAAAAGTCACGCAGGCCACAGTTACACAGAGGGCCTGGGCCTCTCGAAGCCAGCTCGACAACTGGTATGGTTTTCACTTCCAGGGAGTCCCCAGCATTGCAGTTTTCTTTCTACTGAGAGAGTCTCAAAGGCTGCCAAGGGAGGTGGAGGGTTTATGCCTACAACAACCACACAACAAAATGACTTCTGAGTAACCAGGATATGGTAAAAAAAAAGTTTTGGTCACTGCCAGCCTACTTTGTGGCTTTGAGCAGGTCATTAAGTGCTTTATAGCCTCTGCTGTCTGCACCAAACCCTGTCCTACTCCTGTCAACACTAAGCAACATCTACTATTCCTCTTTTTTTCCACTTATTTATCTCTGTAAGTTTTTATTAGTTTGTTTTCTCTGCTGCTTGGTTACAGATTTGTTTTCAGCTGTGAATAATTGCTTTGTTTGGTTTCTTGCTTGTTCGGCCTGACCGATCCTGTTGATGTAAAATAAAAATAAATAAATAATAATAATAAAAAAACAAATTAATATAACAAAGAACCAAAGTGAGGATGACTTCTGAGCAGGTTACTTTTAATATATTGATTTTTTTTTCACTTGCTGTTTGATTCACTTACTATTTTCCTGCCAGGAAGGGCCAACCGTCAGTATTTATATCTCCCACCTGCCCATCCATCATTTTCACAGCCAGACTGTGAATGTACCAGTAAATGGACACTAATGTTGAGTGTGTACTGTTCTCCTGTTCTTATGATTTGTTTGGATTCAATCCTGAATGCTGTTGAATGTTATCTGTAAGGTGCTTCATGACCTTGGATGCCACACAATGTATCTCCAGTCAGTTGTTTAAGTATCAAACTGCTAAAGCATGCTTGTGTGAAGTTGATTTCAGTGTGGATGGAAAAGATACTTTTTGTTCAAAAATTCTAGGTAAGTATGCTCCAGTAAATGTTCCCTTTAGTTAAGACAAGGTTATGAAAGACTTCACTTACAGTATTGCTGAGGCTGTGGAGTAGAGATAAATGTAGAAGACCAAGCATTTATTTACAGCAGGTTTTATAGCAGGTTGAAAGTCAAGGGTATATATATGAAAAAAAATGCATATAAAGATTCTTGTGTATTGTGTACTTGTGTACTGTACATTTTATAGTACAGTAGTTCAAGAAAGTTCAAATTCAACACAAGTTTTATTCTTTAGATATATATAAATGCCAATTTCTGAGTAACGTTGTAGCCAAATCATATCACTGTGAGAAGACAAGGGAACTCTTGGTTGCTATGTGTCCAAGTTACCTACGAGTTGTGTAGATATTTATGTAGAGAGCCCAGATTAATAATTTTCTGAGTGCATTACAAAGCCAAATTTTTATAAATGGTAACTGAGAAGGGCTAGGCTGCAGAATGAGAAATAAATTAGATGTAGAGTTAGTTGAGGACATAAATGTCAGGCACATTATGATACTAGCAAGATGTGCTTATGGAATAGAATGATTTGAATTTGCATATTTGGCACTGTTTGTTTTTTAGTTCCCTAAAGCATTGAGGATAGAAATATCAGCCAAATCTCCTAAAATTGGCTCCTGCCTTGCACTGGCATGCTGTAAAATAATTGTAAACCCTGGCAGTAGTCTCCTTTCTGCTCTATAACTGCAATACCTACTGCTGTTGGTCAGCCTGATCTTGCACACTTGTACAGTGGTCACTGAGCGGGAGGAACAGTGCTGAACAGCAGCTGGGATAAATGTGTGCCTAGCAGGGAGCTGAGGTAACATTGCAGTGGACATTTCAAAGCATAGTGGTTGCTCTGACCAAAGCTGTCTGGGGACTTGGACCCCAATTCATTTTGAACCTCCTATTCATGTTGAAGGCACATACTATGTTTGTATATTTAATGCCTGTACGTCTAATGTAATCTTGTACACTGCCTCACCACCTGAGAACAGATCTTCAGTAGTTAAAAACAGATAAACCTAATGAGTGCAACATGATAACAAAATCCAGGGGAAACACATATCCATTATTTGAACAAGTATGGTAGGCAAATGATTCATCCTACATAGGCCGTTCAGAAAGTCAGTTACCAAAGCCTAAGATGTTTAAGTTTATTTCATCCTAAATTAGACTCATCTACATCACTGTTTAGTTACCTAATATAGGTGTCTCAGTGTCTTAAAATGCTATGGGACATTGCACCTGATCTCTAGCTGCTGTTCCAGAAGCTTTCAAATCTTTTGCAAATTCAGTGTCATCTCTAGCCCTAAGAGGATGCCTCAAATGCTTTTGAGTATCTCAACTAGCACAAGACACCTAAAAATGGAATTTAAACACTTTTGACACTAAAATTTTTGTCTTAAGCAGATGCTAAATCCCACCACAAAAATCTGGAGATGTCAAATTGGTCAATGGACCACAGAACTTTAGCTTTGCAAATGTCCATCAGTATATTTGTACCAGTACTGATTACTTACTTAATCAGAGGACCACTGTTGCACTGATTTAGTAATCATGATCTCCCACTTGTTTGCACGGACTTTAGGCAAGAGTATCAGGCTTAAACTACTTCTTAGGTCTAATTATTATTCTTTGAAAATATGAAGGAATCAAATTTGTCTTTTCTTGAATGGCTTAGGGACAAGAGAGCATCACACCTCAAATTTGGAAAGTAGAAAAAATACTGCTTTAGAAATAATGATAAAGAGAACAACACTCAATATTCACACACATAATAAGCTGTCATCAGTTACTGAATACAATCTGGAAGCTGGAGATGATACTGGGTCTTCTTTGGAACCTGTTTTATTTATGTAATGGAACATTTCACTAGGTCATACTGCAAGGTCTTCTTGAGCCTCAAATTTGTTCAGAAACAGTAATTTGTGAATGTTAGTAAAATGAAGTCTGAGATTCCTCCTGGGAATGGGACCACTTGCTGTTATGATCTCACAGATAATGATCTCTTCCAAGCAGGAATAAATTCTTGCCTACATAAGAAGACCTACATGGTCAATAGAGTACACTAGTGCAGATACAGCATATTCCAAAGGGGAGTTACTCTGTGGGCATAGTTTACACTCCTCTCAAATGACATAAGGTAATGTGATAAAAGCTCTCATCTCTTGTCACAGTTGCAATCATACTAAGGGTTTTTCTAGAACATCAAGGTTATGGAAGTGGTAATTCTTTTTTAAACACAGTAAGCCAAAACTACTATGTAAAATTCAAAATTTCTAGGCTCTAGTGATCCTGAGGCAAACTGAGGTCCCTTTCTATAACTCTTGATGGTAAATATGGGGAAAATCCTGGCTGCTCAAAGAGGTCTAAACCATACCTTTAAACATCTATGTGGATGTCTGATGTGATACGATATGACAGGGAACTTTCACCTAAGACATTAAACATAGAAATCAGTGGACTGAGTATGAGAAGAATGCATAGAAGAAAGAAATTATAGGTTTTCCTAACCTTGTCTTTGTATACTCAGCTAGTGTTTCTGTGTTCCTCTTTGACTTGTCTCAGCTTTCACCTTTTTGTAGGCTTCCTTTTTATGTTTGAATATGGTCTGGAGCTCCATCATCCCCACAGGCCTCCTGCTGCCCTTGTTTCACTTCCTTTGTTTGGGGATAGATTGTTCCTCAGCTTGCAGAAGGTAATTTCTGAAAATCATCTTGTTCTCCTGGACTTCTCTCCTGGACTGTCTACCATGGGATTCTTCCAGGCAGATCTCTAGATGGGTCAAACTGCTCTCCCGAAGCCCAGGGTTGTGATCCTAATATTTGCCTTGTCCCGACTTCTGGCATCCTGAACTCCACCACCTCACAACTACAGTAACCAAGGCTGCCCTTGACTTTCACATTTCTGGCTAATCCTTCCTTGTTTGCAAATACGGGGTCCAGTAGAGCATCTTCTCTTAACAACTCCTTGATCACATCTGTCAGGGAGTTGTCATCAATGCACTCCAGAAACCTCCTAGATGTTTGTGCTCTCTTGTGTTGCCCATTCAACGGATATTGAGTGGTTAAAGTCTTGCAGGAGTTCCAGGCCCTGCAAACATGAGGCTTCTTCCAGTTTTCTGAAGAAGGCCTAATCTACTCCTTCCTGATCAAATGATCTGTACCAGACCCTCACTGTAACATCACCTATGTGGACCTGCCCACTGACCCTGACCCATAAACTCTTAGCCAGCTTGTTGTCCATCCCCAGGCAGAGCTCTGTGAATGCTGCTCTCTCATGTAAAGGTCAACTCTTGGTCTGTTCTTCCCAAAGAGCCTATATTCAGCCCTTGCTGCACTGCAGTCAAATGAGCTATCCCACCATGTCTCTTTGATCCCAAGGAGATCATACCCTTTCAATTGCACACTAATTCCTCCTGTTTATTCCCCATGCTGCATGTATACACGCACTTCACATGGGCACCTAGAAAAAGCATGAGTTTTCTCCATGGTGTACTCTTGGAGCTTCCTTATTTGTGTGCATACTCAGGTGGTTGGCCCTGTCTGGTCATTTTCAAGGTCTCTCTTGTCCACAACGTACTGCACCCTTTGCTTACCAGCCTAGTCTACCACTTTCTCACTTGACTGTGGTTATCATCTCCCTTTCCCATTGCTCCCAGTTTAAAGCTCTCCTTACCATGTTGGCCAGCCTATTGGTAAAGATAAGTTTGCCTCAATTTGTCGGGTACATTCCTCTCTTCCTCAAAGTTCTTTACCTTCAGAGAGGTCATAAAAATGGTCATAAAAATAAAATCTCTTTTGCCAGAAATTTTTGCTAACTGCATAACCAGTCATTGGCCTGCAGGATTTGTCCACTCCTTCTTAAGTGCTCCCCCTGATATCACTAAGATTGAAGAGTTACCACCTTGGCCCCCATGCCCTCCATCTGGGAGTAAACTCCCAGAGCCATGCATTCACACTTGATACTTCCAGGTCTCCCCTGGTCATGTTATTGGTGCCTACATAGAAAAACAACAGGAGGTAATAGTCTGAGGCTGAACAAGCCTTGTCAGCCTTTTTACAACATCCTAAATCTGAGCTCCCAGCAAGCAGCAAATCTCCCTAGAAAGCAGGTCAGGCTGGCAGATGGGGGCCTCCCACAGCAGGGAGTCTCCCACTGCTACCAGTCTCCACTTCCTCCTGATGCTGTTACGTGGTTCAGGCTTATGTCAGCGAACTCAGTGGCTTTGTTGGACAGAGCTTCCAGTTCCTTATCTACTGCCAAGACACTGACTTTTCTGTCGCTACAGATCTACATGTGGGGCAGGAGCCTTTCCCCTCTTGCCAGGAGTCCAAAGCTTCCAGCTTTCACCATCACAGGAGTCTCCTTTGCCCAGCTGGATAAACTCAGGTTCTGCCTGTGCATCTTTTGGTACAGTTAGGGATTGAGGATCCTTTTATACTTGCAGAGTATTGAAGAAGGTCCAGTCAATCTCCTTTTCATCATCTCTGATACTATGCAGTAAGCTGACCTCCTCCCATAGCTCTTGGTGACACAGAGACTCTACTATTGCACTCCTGCAGGCAAGGACACCATCTGTCCCTACCCAACCTCACAAAGAAGCCCTAACACTCCTTCAGTCTCAGACCTGCAGAGCTATGTCCTCTCTTGGGAGTTCAGCCTAAGCTGAGACCTCTGACAGTGCTAGGGGTAGCTGCTCCAGCAGGTGCTGGGGACCCTGTTTTGTGGTGTCTTGCCACCATTTCTGAGCATGTATGAAGAGTTTCTGGCCCCCTTCTGTGCAAAATGCTGCACAAACCACTCTGTTGGCTGTTTCTGTTAACTGCTCCTATATAACATATCACATATAACCAAGAGAGATCTAATTGAGGAGGAGAGAAATCTGAAACAGAGGCTTTTGCAATGTGGCCTGAAATGTGGTTAGTTCCTTAGCTAAGCACATAAAATGATTCTTGAGACTTTTATTGAGCCAGACCAGTGGTCCCTCTAACCCAGTACTCTGCTTTCTACAGTGGCAGTGAGGCATACACTTTAGAGAGAGTACATGGACTGGCATCTTTCTGTAATCTATTGCTCTTGTATTTTTCCATGTAGTCACTGTTCTGGTAGGATGTTAGATGAAACAAGAGGATTACTGCTAGATTCTTTTAAATGTATGGTTACAAGCCATTAATTGCCTAATCTATTCTTGAACCTGCTGATTCTGTCTACCTCCGCAATTCCCTGTAGCAGCAAGTTCCAGACGTACAGTGCCAGCTGTACCCTGAAGAACTACTGTCTGTTACCTGTTTTAAGCTTATCTCTTCATAGTGATCTCATCAAGTGCTCCCTAATTCTTCTGTTGAGAGATTTGGTTGGTGATAGTTCTCTATTCAACTTATCAATGTTCTTTCTAGCCATTCCTCATCTGAATATGGTGACTCTAACATCAATCCAGCCTCTCCTTAGATTTGTCTAACCTCTGTCCAGACCAGTCCCCTCTCTAACTGAAGAGTATCAGTATCTTTAATCTCTCCTTGTAACATGACTGTTTCATTCCCATGACGATTTTTGTTGTTTTGCTCCATACCTTCTTTAATGCCACCACATCCTTCCTGAGATGCAGGGGTCAGCACAAGGTGCTCAAGATATGGGTTCATAGAAGTTTCATATTGTGGCAGACTGACATCCTATGTCTTGTCCTCTCTACCATTCCTAATGAAAACTAGCATTTTATTAGTTTTTTCTGGCTCTACATTGATTTGAAAGTGTGAGAAGTCAGTGGCTCCAAGAACTCTTTCCTGAGCTGGAACTGCCATTTCTAAAATTCAGCATAATGTTGGCATGGTTCAGATAATTTTTCCCTAGATGCATTATCTTATATTTACCTACACCACACTCATCTGCCACATTTTACCCTCTTGCTCAGTTTTGTGGAGCCCTTCTGCAGCTCCTCTCCACTGGCAGGTCCTTTGTCCACTTAACAAGCTTAGTGTATTCCGCAGACTTTTAGATTTCACATTTACTTCTCCAGGTCACTGATGAAGATATTGAATAAAACTAGTTCCAGCACCTGTACCTGGGAGTATTCCACTGCTACCTTTCTCCATTCTGAAAATGATCTTTCAGCCCTTTAGTTTGTTTTCTGTCTAATTAGCTTTCAAACCATTAAATAATCCTTCCTCTAATTCCATTGACACCTTACTCTCCTCAGTAGCCTTTAGTGTGGAAAAACCTTTACTTAGTTTTTCTGTATTGATGGTTCTGTTGCTGCATGTTTTTTGCTTTTGATCTTAATTAAGATAGTCAGATTTCCATGGCAGACAGTTTCTCTTGATGTTGCTTGAATGACACATAGCAGAGACTGACATCATCCCTAAGCACCTGATACCCTCTTTCATATTCCTATCAGGAGATCAGATCTGAATGACAGATTTTTAAATGTACTGCTTTAAACCTTTAATGTTGCTGAGACATGGGCAGGCGTGGATTCCACAGCAAAGTACAAAAGACGTAAAGCATATCAAGACCTTCTGTTGTGGCTATAGGGGTTAATGTCAATACGCTGTGATGACTGCAGTGATTTCCTGTTTGAGGCAAATATGATCTAAGTAATTTAATCTGCCTTTAAATGTTGTACTATTTCTAACCTCTGTGTCACTTCTAATTTTGGACTCTGTGTGGAACTGTACCTGGAATATGCTCCCCAGCATTGATTGAGCCATAACTTTTACTTCTACTGTATCATTTGAACGTTGGTAACTCAAAGCCTTTGACATGAAAACAGCCTCTGCTTTTATCACTCCTCTCTTTTATTGTCTTGGGCTTTGTTTGAATAGTGTCAGGTAGCTAATTATGTGGTTTTGGTGTGTTCCATGGACCAGCTCTGTTCTTCCATGGACCAGCTCTGTTCACATACACACAGCCTCAAAGGATTTATCACCTGGGAGCAGCCATATTCTAACAAAGCTTGTTATCATTTAATCTGACCAGATATACATTTATTCTGTAGTAAGTGATGTCACTGGTTTCATGGCCTTTAACTTAAAAAAAAATCTTTCGGAGGTGCAAAGCAGACTTGCCATGAAGGATAGGGCTTGTATTTTTATTTTGCTTTATGTGTTTTGTAGGAGGCAATTTGTATCTTCTTCTCAAATGTTGCCAATTTATTGTCATGGATAAACTACACCTCTAATTCTGTAAAATGTAGGAAAAAAATGTATTTTTTGACCTTCACAGAAATTACAGGTGGATGGAGCAATTTACTGGATCTTCCTCAAAAAATATTTCACTGTGGGACAGAAAGTAGAAAGGAAAAACTTAACCTATTGCAAAATGCAGGGATTATAAACCCTATATAACTGTGTAAAACATACATACATCAGAGTGGTAACAAAGAAGTCCTTTTAACAAATCACAGATGTATTATGTGCTTGCTAACAATTTATCTCAGGTGGATGGATGGTCCCCAAATGCCTCTGTGCTTTACAATATTTAATGTTTTCTCTCATGACTTGAATATCTGAATTTGTTCCAACATACAGACTGCCGTGGCTCAGGCCTGTGTGTTGTGCTCTTTAGCCATCCCTGCTGTAGGGACAGGAAATGTCCAGGAAAACATCTATGGAATGCTGCAAGTAGTTATACAGATAAATATAGCTATGCAACCGTATAGCTCTGCTAACACAGATGTCAGTCCTGGCTAACAGGAGGCAATGCCAGTTAGTCCAGACAGGCTGCACCAGTTCCAGTACAAGCCAGGCTGCCCAGAGCTGACTTGGTTGTTTCCACTTGGCACAACGGTGCCTTGTACCATGACCTTCCTTCACAGGTAGAGGTAGTCACAGCTGTGCGTCTTATGCCATGAGGCACTGCCATCCTAGCTAGGGCAGTTTTTTGATGTCTATCTTATGGTGAGGACAATCTGGGAGCCTAACTCATACTGAGAGTACTGAGTTCACTGCAGAGCAAAGCCAAACCACAGCTTGAGGAGGATGTGGTAGCACTGCACTGCCTTTTACAGCAAGATTAGAGAAGTTAATCAAAAAGGGAGAGATTTTAATATTCCTCTTGTCTTAAGGAGATTCAAACTAAGAGATTATTCTTCTCAGGAGACAGCAGTCTTTGGCAGTCCATAGGCAAGGCTGTGGTGACGTTCATTTACTGTGCAGGTGAAATGTAAGAGCGATGGGAGCACAGCAAGCAATAAAGAGCCTAACTTCATAGGCTACTATTTAAAAGTATGTCCTTAGCACAGAGAAACCTTGGTCCTGCTCCCTGCTTCATATCTGTTTGTGCATTTGAGCCAATGACCCTTTATCAACCAAATTCAGCATACCCCAGAGAGAGTTTCAAATTGCATCAAATAATCATGGAAGAGTATAGAGTGGTACAGGGTTAATACATAGCTACTATTACTAGTAGGTTGTGTCACTCCACCTGTACTGGGGGGTTGCTGGTAAAATATTGCTAGTAGTCCCTTTTTGCAAGGAAAGTGGCAGGAGAGGAGAGAGAATTTTTGAAGGCATATGAATGGGATGATGGCAGCAAGTTATCAAATTGCTCAGCATTAAAACAGGTCCAGAGAGTCCTGGAAGACTATTGTTATTGTTGGTGGCACTGGACAAATATAAAACGAGAGTTAAGGAGGAGCTGAGCCATGCAGGGTGTTCGTGGTGAGAATGGGCTGGACCAATGTGAGGAACAGCATAAAGGGGAATTGGTATTGTCTTTCTTTGTTCCTTAAGTGACAAATTAGAATTAGGACTTTTGCAGAGATCTGAAGAGAATCCTTCTTTCATTCAGTTTATATAGTAGCTTAACTGAGAGCTGCATGCCTTCCATATAACAGTAACATGTTTGCTCCTTTCCCTCACAGGTGAAAGCCTAGAGGGTCTTCTGACGTTTAGGTGTTCAGGAACTTATTACAATGGCTGCTGTGCAGTCTCCCTGGCTCTGGGACCCTGTGCCCAGGCACAGAAGCTCTGATTCCAGAGCAAGAGAGAAGCTGCACTGTTGTACCAAAATGTGCAGGTCACCAGCACTGCAGCAGGAGAATGAGGGTGAGTACAACATGAATGACTTTCAACATGTAAAACTTGATGCTCAGCAGGTCTGCATGAATTCAATTAAGTTTTCATTTCCAAATGGAATGAATTTCCTGGACCTGTCTACACCATAACTTATCTTTAAAACTACTTTAAAATGCATGATGATCTTGAAAAGATTTGAAGAGATTTCAGCAGTTAAGAAAGGTAGTATTTTAGATGAATTGTTTCCATATCAAGTCAGATATGCAGACTTGGTATGGAAGTAGATGTGTGAGTAGCAGATGTGCTGCTCATCTTCTCTTCCTTGGGTTCTGCTAAGAACGCTGAGGGAATGAATGACTCATTGAGTTTCCTGTTCTATTCCTATTCCTATTCCTATTCCTATTCCTATTCCTATTCCTATTCCTATTCCTATTCTTTCTTCCACAGTTTTGTTCTTCTCTTCACTGGGACTGGAAAATTCCTTTTTTTCCCCCTAATTTTTAAATTTTAATTCTTAATTCTTTTAAGTCAGACTTCAAAACTGCAGAAATTCAGGTCAATCTTTGAAGCTCCAGGCTAGTGCAGAATAGACTATTTGAGGTACAAAACTCGGTAAATCGGTCAGTCAGTCAGTCGGTCAAATGGCTGGGTTCCTCACTGGTAGACAAATGATCCAAGAAATATGCCCAATATTTTAAAGAAATAGACACTCTGTATTTCAGAGAACAGTGCATAGTGTGCCGACTTTTCTCTTTATAATATTGCTTACTAGGGTGGGAGACTTTAATGAAAAATTCTGGCAGTGTCTAGAGTTATAGTCAGCTGTCATTTATTATCTACTGTCATAAGAATGTGACACACTTTTTATCAGTTTAGACTTTTTAGGGGACATTTGAAAGATATTTAAGTAAGGTGAGAGATAAGATACCAAATGAGGGCAAGATCTTAAAATCTAGGGATTAGGGTAAGCGATATGTACAATAACTGGAAAGCTCCCATTTCTAAGCTGCCAATGACTGGCCAAATAAAATTTAAATCATTTTTGTTCTGAGGTCACCAAAGCTTTATCCAACATCATGATAAGGGTCATCATGATAAGGGTGCTGCCGATTAATCAAAACCCTGCTAAATAACAAATGCAAAGTTCAAATTTTATCAAATATCAGGACATGTCATTGGTCAACATTTGCTTAAAAAATAAACAAGGTTGTTAAGTTAGAATAGAACAGTTATTTATATGAACAAGACTTTGCTTTATCACCACACTTGAAACTCGTTACAATACCTCTGTTAAAGTACATCAGATCAGTCATCCTGAATTGCTTGGAATTATAGAGTAGACTTGAATGGCATCCATTGTATCAGGCAGCATCTTATGACTGTATCTTTGTATTTTGTTTCTTAAATAGTTAATTATCAAAAATAACTACACTTCTCAATTTGCAAATAGTTTCATGCAAAGAAGAACTGAATTTATTTCAGGAATTTTACCTTAGTTTTCAAAGCTTACTAGAAAATTGGATTTCATTATCTGCCCTTTTCTCTCTCTCTTTAAAAATGTGTCTAAGTGTAGAAACAATACTGTGGAATGAAAGCCAGTAACTGCACAAGAGAACTGGTAGAGGACTGTAAGCAGCTGAAGCAGTAAGTCTGACACTGACAAAGTTGGCATTTCATTTATGGTTCTTGGATTTCATTGAGGCAAGACCAGGTTTTGCAATGGGACATGCTCAAGAGAGCCCTAAGCTAGCTCTGAGTGGCAGCTGTGTCTACAAAGTGCAATGGTGCACCAGACACTGGTTCTGGCTTAGTCGTAGAAACAGTATATTGCTGTGAACACTGTTAGTGAGCCCAGACTAACTCTGCCTCTAGCTTGAGCTCAGATCTGTGCAACCATCGCTACACTACTCGCCATCTCCGAGGTGCTAGGATCGGCCTCCCAGGGCTCTGCAGTGAGTTCCCTTGCGGGCTACCAGCACCTCCTGGGTGTTGTACTGGCCTCAGGTCCTACCACCACAGGTCTGCACAGCTACATGCACTACTTGATCATGTGCCAAAGAACAGACAAGAATGAGATTTTATGGATTTTGTTTTGCTTTGCTTTGCTGTCAATGCTACTTGAAGGTTTTATAGACAATTCAACCTCACCTTGTGTTGAAGGACATCTCTGTGTCTGACTGGCTATATCTGACTGCTGATATCTGACCCTCCTGTGCAGTTACGCAGTGGTCACTCACTAGCACATTGACTGTTCTTCACTTTATAATTTGGTTAGTCTGAGATTTTAAAAAATAGATCGTCTTTCTAAGCAGAGTGCATCAGAGGAGAGTAACTGCCTTCCTTCTCAACTTTGAGTGAGTCATGCAGTTAATCACGGACACTTAAAAAGCTATATTTCCAAATATTAGGCAGCTATTTAAAACCTGTGATCAGCTGTCATTATGTCCTGATGGAGGTTGGATGGCTCTGAAATGTTGACAAATGCACCATTTGAAAATAAAAGCAAGTTATATCACACCAGACTGCAAGCATCTGTACTGTGAAGGCTGGATGCAAAGCTTAGAAAAGAATTCAGAGTGGGATTGCATACTGACAGTTCTCAGGCATTTTTATTCAAATGTTTCATTTAGGATGATTTAAGACCTCCATGAGCAATGCCAACTAACTAACTAACTAAATACAGGCTAGGAACAAGCAGCTGTTGTGGGAGCATGACAAACAAATACGCACATATCACTCTCCAATGTGGTCCCAACTAGTACATAGACTTAGTGTGACTGCCTGTGTGGATTTCTTTACTGTTATCAAAGCCATGCACTGATTCCTGATGGTGTACAGATGTGACATTGCTCAACACTACAAGTGTGTGCTTGTGCACAGAGATGCAGACATGCACATTCCCACATCTCTGCGTTTCTGCTAGTGAGGACAAAATATTAATAGGAGAATAAACAGCATGGGAAACCACCCGGGGAGCTGGGGAGGCATGGAGGTGATAAAGTAGAAGAGGTAACCATTCCCCAATGCCTTCTGCTTGTCTCCTGCCCCAGAAGCACCCCTTGGAATGGCCCCTATGCTCCAGATATTTCCAGTGAGGTCAAGGTCAGCATTACTGCTATAAGAGTACTGCAAAACCCCTCATATTTCCTACCTTCAGCGCATAGTCAGATGTCTGAATCACTATTCAGCTGGTGACCCAAAGATCATATTAGCCTTCTCTGGCACAGGAGCTAGAAGATCCCAGGGACTATTCAGCTGACCACTCCTCACTGTAATCCTTGCATCAGAACACTTGACAGTCCTCATCACACCACCTCAGCAGCAGCTCCCTACATCCCAGGATTGTGCCCTCAAGGTTCCAAGAGTGTTCTAGAGAGGCTGTCTAATGAAGAGCATAAGAACAGGGCAATTATCCAATGGCATTTTTCAAAATATTCTCCCATTCACCTGTGATTTTGGACCAAGAGGCTTCCTGAAGCATGTGAGGTGTCTTGTTTTTAACAACTTCTTACAGATTTTTCTTCCATAATTTTGTCTAAGTGATTTCTGATCCTGTATCAGCATTTAGAATGAGACTAAACTGTAACATGAGACAAGAACCACACCTTAAATCTGCACTAGATGGAGGCACACTTCCTTGTGTTTGTTTTATACTACTTTTGTTGATTTTGTGTGCTTCAGCCACGATCTCTGCTGTATAGCCTCACTACTTGGGACCATGGCCAGGATTCTTTACTCCTAGAGGTGCAACTTTGCATGTACCTCCCTTAATACACAATTCAAAAGGCAATAAATCAAGGTGTTATATCGTGTCCAATAATGCCATTATAGCAGTTTTGAAGGATCCTGAGCCAAGACAGTGGATGCACTGTGCTAGGCACCGTACATATATATAAATAGATATGCTGACCTGTGGTACTGAAGGTGAGAGTCTTAGCTTTGGGCAGGTTTTTTTCAAGGATACACACAAACAGGATATTTTAAAGCTAAGAGGACTTTATATTTTCTGTAGGGATGTTTTCTTCTGTTTTTATCTCATAGTAAGACTGAAATCTTCAACAAGATAGATAAAAGAATAGGGAAAAATAACCCATTATTAGCTCTGTTCTCCATCTGTTTTGCAGGCGGAGAAACAAAGTGCAGAAGATTGCATGAATTGCCTGGAGTCACTCAGAAATGTTCTGTACTTCAGTTGATCTGTGTCTCTTGATGAGACAAACGTTTGTTGGAACATTTTCAGTCTTGGAAATTCTTGGAAAGGTGTGTCAGCAAGCCAGACAGCGTGGGTTAACAAGCATTCCCTGCAGGGACTCAGCATTTGGTCAAGCGAGGCTTATCTCTTGAGAGAGAACATGTGAGAGCTTGGAAGTTTATTTAGAATATTCTGAGTTAGAGAAAATGCCTGAAGTGTGAAGCTCACAGGTCCAGCATAGAGAAATCAAGTGAGAGTAGGCAGGTGTGTGTTCCAGTGGAAGACACTTTAACAGGCCCATGACATATCTCATTTTTTTTCCCTTTGCAAACCCACAACATTCCCCTTCCTTCTCCTATTTTAAGCTGAATTTCTGTTCCTGTGATATTAAACAGTTAGGAAATTTCATCAAGGTGGCTACAGCAATTTAGTACTGGATAAACCAGTTTTTTGGTGAGCTCTTTTTGTTTTTTTTTTTAATGTACAGAAAGTGCTGTGGGATCTGTTACAGAGGGAGATACAGATTTGAAAAAATTGGGGATCTAATCCAATGGCCTGATGGGTGAGACACTCATCTCTACAGGTAAGAGGCTTCTTCTGGTCCTTCCTCTGAGGAATTCATAAATATGTTGTACCACAGAAGTGATTAAGAGAGACTCATGGCTTTATGCTTAGGAAAAAAAATTCTAGATTATGGGGACTTAAATATCAAGCTCAGGCTTGAACCTGCCATGTCCTGTGGTCATTCTATACGACCATTTTCTTCCAGCCCAGCAAAACTCATCATCATCATTTTATTATCAACCACATCTCTCCCAATTTTTTTCCCAGCTGAAAGCAATAAGCAGTTCAACACAACTTGCAATGTGTTCTGTTGTGTGTTCCCACTTGTCTAAAATCTAAAACCAGATTGAAACTTATTGGGGCAGGGACCACATCTTTAATGCCACCAGTGAGACACACTGCAAAGTATGCACATAAAAATACTTGGCACCTCAGACATTCTACAGAAGTTAACCAGATTTACTTTTACAAACATTTCTCTCCTTTTCCTGTTTCTGTTTTTTTGCTTAATCCTTGACATTACGCATAGATAATCTTCTCAACTGCTAAGGAAAAGAGTTTCTTGATTTCTGAGAAAGTCATGCAGTCATTTCTAGGAATTTTTTTAGTAAAGACTTGACCATACTTCTCTTCAGTACTGTGAACACAGATGCCGTTTGAGTTCTCTGCAGTAATCAGGGCTATGTGACTTTAATCATTTTAGTCAATAAAGCTATAAGAGAAAAAGAGTGTTTGCTGTTCTTAGCCCCAATGTGAAAATAGAGAGTTTTTCAATGAAATTGTAAATTGATTTATATAAACCGGGACTGACTCCTTTTCATGGACACTCATCAATCTGTCCTTGTGCCTAAAATTAATACACATCCAATCAAATATGTTTCTTAAAGAATGGGAGTTGCGTTGATTTTAACTAAATCAGTTTGAAAACTTTTAGTTAAATTAGTATAATCTCTGCATGTAGCCAGCCCTTGGTCACAGTGTTAATTGAGATTACTCTTTCGGAAACCTTGCTCCATCTTTTATTTTTTTACGGAGACAGTGGAAATTAGTGGTTGCATTGTAAGATGATTCAACACAAGTAAGACAGCATTAATCAGTGGGAACAAATCTTTCTTGGCGTAAATCAAAACAAGTTTCCCGAAATAAAGCAAATAAAACATAAAGCTTCCCTAGCCTGTCGCTCCCACTTCAACAGGTTATAGCACCCAGCCTTCCCACAGAAATGACAGTCTTCCTGGTGACTTTTCTTACGTTGCTTTCTTCAAGAACCTGCATGACAGAAGGCAAAGAGAAGACAGCATTAACACCTAGCCATAAGCAGGCTTGAAGTAGCTGGGTCCCTCTTTTAGGTTATATTCATGGAAAATCCGTGTTAAATATCTGAACACGCAAGTCAGCCTGTGTGCAGGAAGTAGCACGGCTGAGTCGGCTAACTCGGCCATAGTTTGTGGCATTACACAAATACTGTTTGGGTTTGCTGGCGAGCGGTGACAGGCCTCTGCTTGCAGGATATCTGATCCCAGTGAAAGCTAAAGCAGGACTTTCTAATGGGTACCAGCTGAAATAAAGTTTCTGTGGGAAATCAGATAGAACAGAGTTCTCTTCTGACATGTAACCTCCCTTTTGGCATGTATCAGATCCTAAATCCCCAAACATCATCTGCAAAAGGCCAAGCAGCAGAGGAAAGACAAGCAGTGCAGATAGAACTGATGCAGTCGTGGGAAGGTACACAACGTAGGACTTCCCACAGCCAATTAATGGCTTTTTATGAACACCTTCGCTTGAGCATGACTTACTGACTCCACACTAAAGACAGGTGCATGCATTTTTAGGAGGAAAAGGCAATAGAGGGATGAACATTATTCTTGGTGCGAGTCCTTCTATTGTCTTCAATGGCAACCTATGAGAATGCTGTGATTCCCAGGATAAAGGGGTCTGCTATTTATATTTGAGCTCACTCGTGCTTGCCAAATGGGAAATGCAGAGAATAGCACCATTTCAGCATTATATCATCTACAGACTCTTGTATACTGATGATTCCCTTGATTTCCTCTGTTGTAAACAGTGTCACTCACTCAGGTTCAAAATGTTTTGGTCTTAGTACCTAAGAGATGAGCTCAGGCTTGGATTTAGCATCTGCATTTGACAGTGTTATTACATCCAGCTGTGCATTCCCACCTCTCCTCTTGATGTTTAAAGGTGGAGCAAGGGAGTGCAAGCTGCAACAGTTACCTGTTTGCTTTGCTACAGAGACAGCAACTGCTAAAGAGGGAAGGAGCAGAAAACCTGTTGTGGTAGCAGCTTAACTTAACACTTGAGCTCTTCTTTCAGTCCTAAAAAAAGATATTTGAATTTATAAAAAGGCTTTGCAGGTAAAACGTAATAATCTGCAATGCGTAAGAGTACAGACTAGATAATTTAATGGCTTTTATTGTCTATAGAAAAACAGAAGATGAAGACTCTGTACATATGGTAATTGTTACTGTTATCATCCAACTGGATGGATGGTTTAGATTTGTTCCAGGCATGTCTGCTGATTCACAAAAGATGTATATATCTCTGGTGGGGGAGTGATGTGGTGGGGGTTTGGCTATGCAGAATGAATAAAATATGGAGGTTAGATCTCTATTCTATGCTTATAAAGTACTGCCTGAATGCAGATTTTTTATATATTTCATAAATGAAAAATACAGATTTTTGCCTGACAACTGAAAGAGAATTGTTTCAAAGAATCTCTTGGAAATAACTTTTTTTTTTTCCCCTAAACACTAAAATCTTACCCAAATGTTCAATTTGTGAAAGACCATTTTTTAGACATTATTATTGCCAATAGCCAGAAATTACTGATAAGAACTAGAAAGATATAATCCAGAGCAAGATATAAACAAACAGTCTGGCCTTATGGAAGTTGAAAATTAAAACGCTACATCCCAGAGTTGCCTCTGCAAAGCCAATACTGCCCAGTGGAAATGTCTCAGAAGAACTCCATCACTGGGGTTGTCTCCTACAATCAACTAATGTTATTTTCTACAAGCAGCTGCACTTTCATCTCCACATGGGTCTTTTCCTCAAGGCTCATTCATGCGAGAACGAGCCTGGAGAAAGGAGTTTCCTCCACGGGGGAGGAAACACACGCCTTGGCAGCTGTGTGCAGCAAACTGGGCTGGTGTGAACACGGTGTAACCAGACACAACCCCACAGAAGCAAAGAAATGAAATGTCAGCTTGCACAGCAGTTTCGACTCTGGACGTTTGTCTTCCTGCAGGAGCCGGGCGAAATCCTGCAGGGCCAGCCCTGAACCCCAACACACAAACCCCGCTGCGGCTAGGCTGGCTTTGCACGCGTCTCCTAGGGCGCCTCTGCAGCAGGTCTGGGAACACCTTTTAGAGGCACCGGAGTGGATGCTGTGCAGAGGCAGCTTAAGTACATCATTGCTTACTAGGTAGCATCCGTGGGCTCACCGTGCAGCTGTGGGGCCGGCGGTGCATCCCGGCACAGCTCAGCCCACGTGCAGGGGTCCTGAGCATTAATTCTGTCTCCTCTTACTGTGCATACCGGCATTTTTGGTTTATGGGATTATAGCAGGTTGAAGTCAGCTTGCCACTGTTTCTGATGTACAATAAAAAAGACAAAAACGTCATGTTGAGTTTTTGGCCATTGAGAGAACTCTCCCCCAAGCCCTCACCGTGGGCAGCTGGCCCAAAAGGTGCACGGTTAGACTTGCATGTGGCTGAATGAGATTTAAACACAAACTTGAAGGGATACTTTCTTTAGCTGGCTCTGAAATTAAAGCAGTATTCTGACTCCATACACAGTATTCCTTACCTCTTGTCCTAAATATGGCACATGTTGAGAAATGGTGAACGGAGGGCAAATATAATAATAATAATAAAATTCTCCCCATAATTAGAGATAGACTGCAAAAACATCCATCATCCAAATAAACCATAAATGCTAAATGAAACAATAGCCTCATGTTTAATGATTTATAACTTATCATTTTGTATGGCCTGTGACATAAAAACTATGACACATGTTTCAAAACAAAACAACAAAGAACTGACAAAAATATTGGTGTCTTAATAGCACAGACATCGTGCTTTTTTAGTGCCAAACCGTTTAGATTCCCCTTGGATGGTTTATCCCTCTGAACTTCATCCCTATCTTTCTTTCTTTTTTCTTTTTTTTTTTTTTTTAAACAGGTATTCTTGTATTTCATCTCCATTGCTGCAAAAATATAGACCTCAGTGGAAATATAGGCATAAGAGTGCTTTAGGAGGACTGTTTTGTTTAATAAGATTGAGGTAATATGTTTTAGCTAATTCAATCTTTTTGAACCTTCTGCTTGATTTAATATGCATCATTCTTCTCAGTACTTAAATAAACCTCCATTTTATTTATCCCTTTTACCCAAACATTCCTTTGATGAAATCAAATTTTTGCTGTGTAAAAGCTGCTAGGAATGAAATCATAACTCTGCTGAAATCAATATTTGCCCAATATTTAAATGAAAATTGTTATTTCTGAAACTCCTGGGACTCAGTCTTGTCTTACAGGGAACTGAAATAATTTAAATTGTGATAGCGAATACCAGCCTCCATGCTGTCCACAAGGCAGTTTAATGATCTTCTGGTATTAATGTTTACTATTAATGATATCAAGTTTATTGCTTCTTCCAGTGTGAAGTCAAAATAAAGCAGGCCAGAATCATTTATCCTTTCTTATACTGCTGTTTTGAACTTCTGGCTTGCTGTGCTGAAGAAAAAAGGTACCATTTTCTTTTAAACATAAAGCATAGTATGATCTTTGATCTTTGCACTTCAAAAAGTTTTTGCCTGGTACAAACTTTCACAGATGTTCCTGAAAACAGAAATTTGTGATAAAAAAGCTGTCACTACATTAATTATGGTAGCATAAACGTGGTGCTGCTTCTATACTTAGTCACTGCTTAAAAATAAAAACAAAGGGAAGGCGATGTTTTGACATAAGTCTATCCTGACAGTAGTCAATGTTAAAATGGTCAATATTTAGTCAACTGTGTTTTCAAAAACTGATAGCTATGGTACACTTCCATGGATTTTTTTTTTTTTTTTTTGAGATCTTTCATCTGTTGGTATGAAAAGATTACATTTCTACTGACAGATCTGAGCTGGAATAGAGTGAAAATTGCACATATAAAAGCTTCATTGCATGATAAGAAGTATTTTGGATGCTTACTTAGAAAAACCATTAGCTGAATCGCATGATTTTTTTTTCCTTTACTTCAGCCTTTGTCAGCAATTTGGATTCAAAGATTCTAAATTTAAAGTTTCCTATCGATCTCCTGTAGGTCTTGGCTTCCTTCTGATGCTTCTAGACTTATATCAGCTCTTTAGGTTTTAAATGAAATTGGAGAAGAGGAGTAACTTAAACATAATTTAAATGATCTAGTATGGTAATCTTTGCAGGCATTTAATAAATTGCGTGTTTGTGTTTGGTTTAGACATGATACTGAGAGCATATGTTATAGTCTATTAGTGTGTATCTATCTGGCATGGGGAAAAAACCATAAATCATAAAACAGTACTAAATTCACAATGATAATCTTCCAAGGAAAATCCAAAGATAATTCTAAAGGAAAAATTGTCTGGTGATACCATATGCTGTGCTGAAAGGTTTTCTGGATTTCAAAAGCCATACAATAAGCATAACAAATAAAAAAATGCTTATGAAATGGAAATAGATACCTTTCATGCTACAAAGTACTATCATAAAGCTGACACTGCAATCCAAAGATTTTGGCTTCGGTTGCAGTATTTGTGATCCAGTGAATTTTAACAGTTCACAGCTTATGTACTTAACCCTTTGCATGATTCAAATGCGACAGAAGGATTTAATAACATGTCTGAATTTAAACAGGAAAAGAATGGCTAGTTTAGCAGTTCCATTATGGTATTTATTAAGATGCTGGATGCAGGACAGATAAAAAGTCTTCATTTTTTTTATTGTTTGGTTTGAATTCTCCCAGGCTCTTCTCTACTAAATATTCTTAATTTTAATTTCTTAAATTTGAGTTCTTTTTCTGCATAATTGCATCAGTAATAATCTTATTTCCAATTCCTTTCTTAAACATGTTTCTTTTATGAGACTACTTAATGTTAAGTCTTCAGTGGAAGGACAACAACTGTAGGAATCTTCTGAAAGAGCAGCCCTTTTCTGGACTGATCCTGGGCAAAGTTAAGGGATCTGGCAGTGTTACAAAACATGTTAATCTTGTTGCAAGCATTGCTAGGTACAGAAAAACTGTTCAATGCACCTTGAAAAGAAAGTGTTTCTTCATTATCACTTCATTTACACTACATTTTGACTATCTTCATTTCCTCTTCCATATGTCATAACTCACAGATCAGCCAACAATAACCACGAACAAATGCTGTTACTACTGGCCCTGGCTTACAAACCTGCACAGGCAAAATAAGGTGCTTTCTTGTCACTGCATGCAAACTAGCAAAATAGCAGTGTCTTCTGCAGAACACCTTAGTCCTCCCTCAGGGTGCAGGAGGTCTGAGTGATACCTGTCATCTGGGGAGCCCATCTTGGTATCGCCTCTGACAACATGCAATGTCCTGGAAGCACAATCAAATGATAAGCGAGTGAATATGTCACACACTTAACATTGCTGTTTTTCTGAGATTGGAAATAGGTCTTACTTAAATACTTAGATATTTTCCTCACTAAAATAATCCCCCCAAAAAATCTTGTTGCAATTAACTTAGAGCAATTAATGCATAATAATACTCCAGAGAAAATAGGGCAGTATATAAGTTTCAAATGAATTAAACATTGAGCTGAAGGCCAAATGAAAACTATGAGTTTCTTTGCCTTTGCTAGGATTTTTCCTTATCTAGTCAAAATAAGAACCCTTTTTATTTTTTTCATTAGTGAAGGCAAGGCTTTTCATCTGACATACCAAAGCAAAAGAACATTTAATTCAGGATCCAGATTTTGCAATTTGGGTCCATCTGTGATAAGAAAAGAGTGTGAACTAATGAAAATGCTTGTGTGAATTTTTATTAAATTGTCATTAGCCTATTATGATATAAGCTAAAAAACTGCTCGCAAATGCATCAAGGAAATACAATACAGAAAACAGGTACTTCCCTATCACAGAATCCAGTGTGTAATATACAGTCCTCACCAGCAAGGTGCTGGGTATCCCCTTCCCCTGGAAACGACTCCCCGCAGCAGTAGAGACTCCAGCTCACAGAGTCGTTGCAGTGTTAATAATGGGCCATGGTCAGAAACACTAAGTTCTTTATGGGCAAAACACAGAACAGCAAACAGTGGAAGAAGCATTCATATTTAATCTAGTCACCTGATTATAACTAGTTGCCTTATTTTCAGCAAAAAGGTTACAGGGCAGCAAATGCAAACCTTTGCAGTATGTTAAATATGCTTAAAAACTCACAAAGTCTAAAAAAGGATTTAATTTCTTGTTGGTCCTCTAATGATTTGCGCTGATTAGTCTGTTTTTCCAAGGCAATGAAAGATCATTTGGGGTCAAATTGTCCTTTATTTTATTATTTTATCAGTTTGGGGGGCAACTAAACTAAACAAACAGATATTCACATTTTGTAGTTCTGCTGGTGGCAGTTCTCCAAGATGTATTAGGGAATCAGTTAGGCTCCCACAAGTCCACTCATTAGGAAGGAAAATATAATCCAGATTTCATAAATCTGTTTTACTTTACCCTTGTATTTGGTTTTCAGGTTTGCAAGGAGGAAAAAAAAAAATGATATCCCTTCCAGGTGAAGCACATAGATTTTTAGTAGGCAATGTGAAGAAGGACAATTTCTTTCTTCCCAGGAAGTGTTGGAACACTCCTTTAGTAAGTTTAATGGACGCACAGTAACTATCTGAGTTATGTTAAGATATGCAAATAGTTTTCTATGGAAACTAGAAAAAGCTGCAAACTTTAAATCCCAGATGGAGTTCTTATTAAGGAAACCTCATACTTTGAAAATCCTTTTTCTCCATCTGTTTGTAATATCTTTCAAGTGTCTCTCCATGTAATTGTGACGATGGTCCCTCCAGGTCACGTTTTCTATCGTTTATTACACCGTTCCACTCCTTCCCCCAGACTGCAAATACTCAGCTTATCAGTCAGGAAAGACTCAATTCCGCTTCGCTGCTGATCCAGGCAGGGGAAAGAGGCAAAGCTGTGCCATCTCAGCAAAGTCTCCGCAAGGAAAGCCTACGGCCTGTGATTCTCTTCCTCCTCAAACCCTCCTCAGAGATGAATTTCGTGCTGAAGGCCCCTCTCCCGTCCTTGTGGTCTGACTCATTCTAACTCACCAAGTCTGAGTAAGCAGTGAGCTTTACTCACTTCTGGGAAAAGTGCAAACTAGGAGCAATCCTGCTCCAAATAAATGCAAAAGAGCTAGTTACGAATATCTGAAAAAAAAAAACAGTTAGAGAAGTAAGAAATTATTTTTTGTGGCCCAGTATTCAACTACAGTGTCGTTTTGGTTGTTACCTCATTTTTATTTCCTGACTGGGGATGTGAAGTTCATAGGTTGTGCTCACTACATGCTTTGTGTCAATAATAAGCAATATTTGGCTAAATTTCTATTTCAAACTGTGATTCAAAGATGCTTAACAAATTACTTAAGTTTAGGAATGCAGATGATTTCTTTGACTTTGGTACTTTATTCCAGTGCATTAGTTTAAACCTCTGTTGTTTTATTTAAAGAAATATGGTTTCTCAATGGGCATTCTTGCCACTAACCTTATTTGCTTGACTGTTCTTGAGAAGATAACACAAAAGCTGTAGGTTCACCACACGCATATAAAAATTCAAATCAACATTTAATAGAAAATGCTTATGCCAGGTGACAGTTTTTAGTCAGGAAAAACACAGGGCTGTTGTAATAAAATAGCTGCACCTGCCCTGAGAGCAGCTACACAGGGACAGGAGCCTTTGACTTTTCCAGCTTCCGTAGGGCACACACAGATAGAGCTGGTTGTGCACTGGGTTTCCCCTGCTTGGAACTGGAGGTTGAAAAGCCTTATTTTCTGAGGTAAAAGCATTATTTCACACAAATGTAATGAAGCCCGTAAACTCCATAGCAGCCAGCTGGTGTCAGTCTTGTATTAAAGCTTTATACATACTCTCCCCTTGATGCTCAATAGAATATAATAAATTCTGCTGCTCACATTTTTTTCACCTGTATCTGCCTAAAAAAAAAAAAAAAAAAAAAAAAAAGAGAGAGAGAAAAGTGGAAAAAGGAGTGACTTGCTAAAATCTACTGTGAGCAGGTCACAGGCTGCCCTTGAATTGCAGCGAGCTTCTGCAGATCAGAGTGTAAAATCTGCATTTCCTTAAATCTAAGAGCTCCTTTCTGAAAAATTGCCTAACCTGTCTGGCTTGATTTTATTATCAGGATAACTAATTCTTGACTAAGCAGAAATGCTATTATCAGGGAGAGAATCAGAAAACAAAAAATGCCTGCAGGAATTAAAATGTACTGAAAATGCCCAGAATTTCAAAATAAAAAGCAGTGATTGACAGACCTTCTTAAGGCAAGCACTACTAACAATAAAAATCTCACATATGCAAAGCTGCAACACATCTCTAAAATGCTAATTATTAATAATCCATTAGTTAATGCAAACATTATGGGCTTTTTGATGAGCTGTAAAACCAGGTTCTTGGCTACTCTTAGCCTTCAGAAGTGCTTGGGTACTTTGGACAAAGCCGGAGTGTTAACAAGAGGGTTCTGTCCAGATTTCATTTGGGTAACATATTTTGTCTGATCGACATCTGCATGTAATTTAGTTAGACACCTTATTATTCCCTCTTTGTCTCCACTGTAGTATTAAAAGCTGAGGCTCTTTTGCCAGAGATTTTAATACCCCAGAGAGCATTGAAGAGATTCCTGTTAGCACCAGTACTGAGTTTGTGGTCAGTGTTTCAGGAGCCTGGAATGAAAGTGTTTTCTAAATAGATGTCCCTAATCATAACTCTATTCCAAATATCACAAATACGCTGGAAGCCTTCGTGTTTACTATTGACACTGAACTGCTGAGACTACTGGCAGTATTAGGGGAACAGGTCAGCACTCCTCGTAAGCTCTGAATAAATAAAAAAGAAAACTAATGAGAGCACTCAAGAAATAAACTCTATGTGTGTTTTTCTGAACTGAATTTAAACTATTTATTTAAAAGCTATTTATTTAGGTATCTATCCAAAGTTCGTATACTGCTTCTTATCTGAACAGCTTCTCTCTCCAAAAGCAGATTTGATAGGATCCCTTGGCCATTCTTCTTTGGGGAATGGGTAGCGGTTTCAAAGTAAGAGAAAATATCAATGTTATGATTGATTTTTTTTTTCCTTTTTCAAACACGTTATTTCAGAGGATGTCGTCAGGAAATTTGCCTAGTCTGCTCTGGACATTTAGTCCCTAGCTGGATTCCCTGGAATAGGAATATTTTGTCTCCTATCTTTTATGTACATCATCATAAATGCAATCTGCACTGTTTTGGACAAAGGCAATCATCATAGTAATTGAGATTATTCAGAGCACAGTCATGTAGGACTTTTGTTCTGGCTTTCTGGTCAACTTTGCACTGATAAGGTAGAAGAGGAGATGATCCACATTAGCTAGCAGAGGGTGATCTCAAGTAATGTGCAGTTCAGATCTGCTGAGTGCTGCAATCTCTGCTGAAATCTCAGTCTGCTGAAGGGCCATGTATATTCCAATAATCTGATTAGGGCTGCAGTAATGGCTTGAATACTTTCCTGTGATTGTCTATAATGTTTAATAGCTAGCGTATTTTCAAATGAGCCAACTTGCACTCTGTCAGACAATACCTGGGCTTGTTACTAAGGTCAGCATGAGCCGGGGATCATGTTCAGTAGGCAGCACTCTCTTCTGGAGGGGCAGAGAGTCTAGCAGGGACATGCGCACATGACCAGTCCAGAGCTGGTTATGTCTCTATTTTGGGAGAAGAACAAAAATTGGAGATGAACCTTGGCTGTGAATACCAAATCATGTGCTTGTGTCTCATTATAAGCTACTTCAGCTCTGGAAACTCAAGAGAAGTGGGAGACAGCATGATTCTTCATGACCCATGGATTATGTGCTCTGCTCTGTTTAACATACCTAGCCATATGAGAGACTACAGCAGCCTACCTAACTGGTTCAGGAAAGGTTAGAGCTGTCAGCTCTATGTAATAGCCAGGAACTTTTCCTGGGACCCTCTTAGGGCTAAGCAGGCCATGGAGTTGGCAGACTTTGGAGACTCCATCTGATCTCAGCTCTCTTTCACAGCTTACCTTCTACCAAGGCAGAGGCTCCCTCCAAAACAGATACTTACATACAGTGAACCCCACAGAAGTTCTTAGGAGACTTCATTAGTCCGGATTAAGCTTGCTCATAATGTCACTGGAAAAATGGTGACACTTCTCTCTTCACAGCCTGACATCAGTGGGGACCTTCAGTCACTAACACTTCATAATATCACCATTTGCTCCCTGGGAGCAGGAAATATAGCAATTGGTTTCTAGTTCTCCCTCTTATACCTTGCCACTATGAATAGGTTCTTTCAGAAGTCTTACACCACCCAGCAGCATTGACCTCCATTTTCCTTCCATCCTTACAGTCTTTATTCCATGCTTGACATTTAGTGATTTATTTTTCTGTTTCACTAAAGATAGCACAAAAAATCAATAAAAGCTGGTACTGTGTGGTATACAGTGAAAAAGTGATACATTATGAATATTATGATAAAAAGCTTCACTTCCAGTGCATAGCTCTCAGTTCATTATGATTGTTGCTATGTAGAACCAGGCAAAACCCCAGTCCTCACACAAATGAAGTTACAAAACATTTTAAATATTATAAAGTCAAAAGCATAGCTTATTTCCAAATGGAAATAAATACAAAGAAAAGCTGTTATACCTAATGGAAACTAGATGATTCTGATTTTCCTTCTTGCTCTGTCCAAGTTGGATTTCTTGTCCCAAGAGTGTTAGTCTAAATGTTAAAATCTAGTAGTATGCTATTTGTGATATGATTGCAACATGAGAGTCCTAAGACTTTCAGGATTATTTTTTGCATTGAGTTCATAAACCTTAAAGAAGGTCTTTCCAACTCATCTGCAGTCTTGAAACCACAAGGAATTTAACAGTAGAATATATTCTGCTTCTGACTTACTCTGATACAATTCCACCCACAGTACTCCTTTCACTTCTGTGGAATTTATCTGGATCTACATGAGTGTAAATCAGAGCAGAATTTGCTCCCTAATAGTATATCACTTAGGTAAGTTAAGCAGCTGATTCAGACATTGGTTTAGCATGGTTGGCATTAACGATAGTGTTTTCAAACATCCAGCCAGCTCTCCTCCAATTTAATTTCCCCTTAGTTTTTTTATATCCCTTGGTCATAATACCAGTCAAGATGATGGGTTGCCTTAACTAGCAATGCAGGATGCAGAATGACAGAAGACATTGAAATAGTGGGGGAATATTGGCGAGCACTGAGAGTAGCAGTGTCATCCACACCCTGTGGGTGTCTGATCAGTGAAGACGGAACATTTTCCAAAAATTTAGTACAAATTAGGGGGGGAAGGCTGTGAGATCTTTTATGTCCTGTTTTATGTCCTCTCTACAACCAATGCTGTAGAGAAAGAAAATTAACAAATTGAAACCCAGGGCCCTTCCCATAGCAAGCTTCTCCCTGTCACAGAACTGTCTGAGACTTAGCACTTGTTATATCTCAGTTCACTTTTGGCATTCTTTCTTCTCAGGGATTGGAATTAGCTTATCTGTGACATTTTCATGTTTACTTAAGCTCTCATCTTGATAATGAGACAAAACTAGTGCTTGGATGGTGCCCCGTTCCAGGAGATTTGTAAAATAAATGAGAGAGACCTTTAATCATTGCAAGTTGGTTTTGGGACTTGACTTTCCATAGCCATTTCTGTAAAACCTGCAAGGAGCAACTTCAGCCCCACTTGGACCCCACTGTGCTCTTCTGGCAACTCAGGGGATCCCAGAAGCTGTCACAAGCAGGGATTTTCCTTGCCATTTGCCGGATCATTTCATGAGGGATAGGTATTGACTCTGTATTCTGGTGGGGGGGCCTAGCAAGGAGTGCCTGGCCTCCCGCCTTGGTTAGGCAGACCTGAGACTCGTCCAAATTACAGCAGAGATGGAGACAGCATGGAACAAGCCCTTGAAAAGGGAAGCTGTAAACAGTTCCCCCTCCTTTGCTACCACATAGTTCCTTTGAACACTTGTTGAAAACTGATGAGGAAGGAGCCTCAAGTTTTCTATCAAAACATTTCAAAGTACTTCCAAGAAAACACAATGCAATTTTCCTATCTGATGTCTTGATCAATAACATGCTTTAACTTATTTGTTTTCAAAATAAGAAATCTTACTGGAACTGATGGTTATTTGGGGAAACGGAACCATTCTCTCCTACTAAAGTGTAATTTTGAGATCCTTGGGATTCCTAGATGAACCTTGATTATCAAGATGACTGGACTGCATAAAGATACAAAGTAGATACTTTTATTATGAATTGATTTGATTGTTTTTGGAAGAAAAAGTAATGGATATAAATTTTTCTTGATGCTTACACAAGGAGCGAATGAACATGTTATAATATCTCCATGCTTTTATGTAGTCTTTTCTTGTGGTTGTTTAGATTGCATTAAGGTTATTTTTAGTTGTTTCTGGGACTGATGATATACCCCCTAATGGATGGGTTTCCCCACCTTTTAGTCATGGCTGAACAATGAAATATGCTCATTATTTTATTTTTTATGAGCTCTGAAAGGGTAGAAGAAATTGTATACTCTCCATCAACTGATCTGACTGCCACCTACCACCTGGTCTTGCTGAAGTCAGCACAGAGAAATCATGTAGAAGAGGTGTCCTTCAAACTCTCTTTTTCCATTCACATGAAGGGATGTGTATGCAAAGTAAGTCCTCTTTGTACAGTAATCTTGGGTTTATTTCCTTGTTGACAAACAAATCTTGATTTGCCCTGTCCAATCACAATGTTTCCAGCGGCATGCTAGGCACAAAATCTCTAACACAATGTTTCCCTTTAGAGTACCCTATAGAGTGTTCTCTAAGTGTCTTAGAGCACACCAGATGGTGTATCAAGTGTCCCAGGGACTTTGGCTTGGACCTTGGCCTCCAGGGGCCTTGGTCTAACAGCATGCTATGGGATTTCCCCACAAAAAGAGTGAATTATCCAATTTCTGTCATATTCACACTGTCATACCAGCAGTAGATCATTGAGTCTTTACGTGCATATCTCAGAAAGCTGTTTCATGCAGTCTGCACCACTAAGGTCCAATACCTTCCTCTAATACTTTTCCACCTCTATGTATGATGTAGTTCTTCAGACATTCTGTTGCAAGAATGCAATTTATAATGTGGTACCTTCATGACAAATCTACCAGTATTGCTTACTGTTGAGGCGAAAGAGCAAGGTAGGCAGCTAACAAGTCCCATAGATGTATATCCACATGGAGGGAATGCATACAAAACCAGAATTTAGGCTCTGTAACTCCAGACAATGAGGAAGCTTTAATGATATTTTTGGTACAATGAAGCTTGTTCTGTCTCCAGCAAGCAGTGATGATGCATGGTGTCACATCCAAAGATCTGGTGAGGAGGGACTATGTTGTATATCATTTTGCAAATTTCCATGAGGGGATGAAGCACAATGGACTTGCTCATAACAAATTGCTATGCTAAAGAGCTATTTAGCTTTAGCTAGCACAGTGCCAAGCCACTTTGGGCTAAAAACAGATGTATTGCCACTGCAGAGCACCTGACCAGGAAAAAAAAAAAAAAAAAAAAAAAAAAGTACTTTGCATCATGAAATCAGCAAATCTTGATTGTTGCTAGTCTGGCCCTTGGGACTGACTGACTTTAATTCCTACCCAACTGGCTACCTGAAGACCTCTAGGCAGATTCATTAGGGCAGATAAGTAAAAAGAGCTAAAGCACCTAAGACTTAAGCACTTGGCCTCCTGACTGGGTACCGTAACTCACTGTTAGGCACTTAACAGCTGCGGAATGACATCTGAAACAATTAACATGCTGAGTAAACTACTTAGCATTAACCACTAGGACATGCTGAAGATATAAGCATGTTTGAATCTGGATCTGGATCCTTATTCTCCCTTTCTGGAAATACACTCTTACAACATTCCTTCGAAGGCTAATGCTTTTGTTTTCACACATACATGGAATAGGAAGTACAGCAACTCTTTATGCAATGCTCCACTAACTAGGGCATTTGTCCAGGAGCTTAAGGCTTCGATTGTACAGTGGCATTAGCTCATGACGCTTTTTTTCTCTACGTCTCTACCTTCCACTTCTCTAATCAGCAGTGTATTCAATAAAATATTGCCTGTAGTATCAGGAATTGCTCTGAACTGAACTCAGTGCTGCCTGTCAATGATACGTTTGGTCTGAGATAGCTTATTGCTAGGAGAGGTGGGTGGGGTTCAGACATCCTTCTCACTGTTTGAGAATCTCACAGGCACTTTCCAGGTTAGGCTGAAACAGCTGCGAAAACCTATGTTTTGGCAGTCATAGGTCTTTACAGTCCAGTACAAATGTGACAATGGGTCCAGAGCCTGGCAGCCTGGACAGTGGGCAGTGTGCGTTTGCATTATCAAGATAGACACAATTAAATTCCACCTACATCTGTCTTAGGCAACATGGTAAGCAAGCAGAATACCCTCTGATTCTCAGTACAAACAGAAAATTGAATGTAATCGCGCTTTCCTAGCTCACTGACTCTGAGACAAAGAGGTCCTGCTGATATCATATAGGACCATCATTTAGCATCTATCTACCCAGAAAGCAACAATAAATCCAGTCAAAAGCCACAAGACAAGAAGATTTTTATATCAGTAACAGGGACCTAATACCTCACTTCAGCATATTTTGACAGAGCTACTGAATGGATGGCGCTGACTGGCTCTTTCATAGGAAGCATCTGTACTGTTTATATAACTTATTTGGTTAATGCATCTTGTTTTTCACACTCATTGGTACATTTTCAATAATCGTATGCTGCAGTAGAGTGCACAGAAAAACATAATAACTGAAGTTTCTTATCAAAGCAAATTTTAGCTTTTAAAAAAGAATCGACTTTCAGAATAGAAAATCACAGGTAAATATTCACACAAATTTTACACTAATATTTTACTCTTTCAAAGTGAAGGTTATATTATTATCTAGGAAATTTGGAAAGTGATACTAAAAGCTATGCAAGTAAAGAAGATACAATCTTCTTCTGCCTTTCTGTGTCATCGTTACACAAGCTAAATTTTCAGCATCACCTCTGAGATTCTCATGCCATAGAGTCTCAGGGTAAATTGCTGGGACTGTAATGAAGGCTGAAAAAACCTTCTAAATTATGAACCAGTGTATTTAAGATAACTTTTGTAATTGTTCCAAGCGAAATTCCTCTGAAATTTAGCAGCCAATTGGGCTATCTGGCAAATATGGTTACTTTTTAAAGGAATATTAGTTAATTGGAAAATTGTTAAAAATATTTCAATTTTCCATTTAGATGTTGTCAAACACAACTGAAATAATCCAGTTTTTAAAATATGAACCAAAACTGATTTAAAACTATGCAAACACTATTTTTGTTTAGTTAATGTAACAAAAAATTTGAATTTTTGACAGAAGCCCAGAAAGAATTGTTTGAATTTTATATGCACTTTTTCAAGAGTCTAATATGATATTCAGAAATATCAGTGGAAGCTTAACTTACATATTAAGTTAACTGAAATTGCCATATTGTTCTCATGTAATATTTTATGTCAAAGGTTGTTTGAGTGGATTTTAGGATTTTTAAACAATTTTATCTGTCTCAATCAAATAAAATATAGAGTCATATCTAAGGCTGTTTTGATAATACAAAATTGGAAACAGCTTGGTTCAGAAGACCTTGTGGAAAAGCAGGAGAAATCACTTGCTTTTCAAGTGATTACTGAGTTTAGAATTTCACAAGGTCTTGAGGGTTCTGATTCAGATTCAAACTTGGTGATGCAGAATCAACTTTTCCGTAAATTCAAATATCCCAGAATCCAAAAGAATTTTGATGATAAAGCCAAATATCAGAATGAAGACCCATCTTTAACTGCTAAGGTCTAGTAGACATCTCTCAAGGCCCTCATCAGGGAGTGGCTTCCTAAAATGCACTAATATAAGAGGTGAACTGAATGCACTAATGTAAAATCAGTGTAATGGGAAGAGAATCAAGCATTTTTTTTTTTCCCATGGAGATTTAAATAATTCATTTTCTTCTTCCACTTCTGACATCTCGGTCCAACTCAGCAAAGTGTAGGCTGAAAAGACAGCTACACTAGGTAGGCAGCCAATTAAAACAAACTTTCATAAAAGAGCAGGCTGATTTTTCAGGATAGGCATCGTTATTATGTGCACACCAATATAACTTCCTAAATGTCTCACAGATGCAGTCTGAAAGACATTTCATCCTCCACCTAATCAAAATATCTTAGCTACCTCAAAGAAGAGACCATCTGGAGGCTTACTCACTTTGGGGGATGCTGACTTAATTGATTGAAAGTCCAAATAACTCTTAAGAAAAGACGTGTTGAGGAACAGCACTAGATTCTAAAGTAGTTTGAAGCAATGTAGCTCCATTTAGTGAATTTTCTTCAGTATTATTATTACTTAATCAGTTGTATTATCACCATACTTAGGAATCCTAGTCATAGATCAGAGCTCATTTTGAGAGGACTACAAAAAAGAATTTCCTAAGTAGACAGTAAAACAATTAATGATTTTTTATAAATGTTTCTCCCAAGTCCGGCTGTCTTATATATTATTTATATATTAAAAAAATCAAGTTAGAACAAATTACATTGTGCTGTTACATGGGAATTAGGAAAAGAAAACACAACCTTGATATTTTACAGCAGAGGCAAAGACGAACAGTGTTATGTATGCCACAACTCCCAGACCTGTGGAAGCTTTGGCGACCAGTGTCCAGCCTTCACTTTATACATCGTTCAGTGTAAAGGATGATATCACAGAAAGATTAGGTCTAATCCTGGACAAGAAAGCCTTGTGATGGCTCAACAAAGAGCAGAAAAGAGGGATCTAAGTCAGCTTAAAGCCTGGCATTGTGGGTTTGGATGCGATCAGCACATTGCGCAGGTAGTCATGCTTTGCACATAACAACATGCTCAGTTCCTGGTGACTCTCACTCTATGGCTTTTCTATTCCCGCCTCCCATTCCATCATGCTGCTGGTGCAGGCTTTGGCTGAGGGGACCATGCTCCAGGATCAACACAAAGAATATTTTAAACATTAGCAGAGGTCTTTGCACTGTGTAAGTCTCATAGTGGATAGAGCAATGCAAATAGCTAAACAGGGTATCCAGGTAGGCCTTCAGTTGTTACACAGTAAAAAATGTAACTGATGGCAGACAAAACAGTGTTTCAGTTCTCCAGCTCCTTTAGTAGACTTTGAATCTTCAGTCTAATGAAGCAAAGGCAAAGTTTTAAGCTGCCACACTTGCTCACCCGCTAAGTGGTTGGTGTGGATTGCTTAGCTGGTTCAACCTGATTTCTCCAACCCCAGAACTCTGCTCAGCCCAGTGGTGTCACTGAAAGAGTACAGGAGGACAAATCTTTCAAGTGTTGTGTGCGGTTTGTGTAGAAGCGATCTACCAACAGCGGCTCGTGACTTTGCAACAAGTTCTTTAGTCAGTCCTTCACTTACGAGGAACCAGCTAGGCAGTAAGATGCTCAAGGCATCTCTGGATCAGTATTATCTGAATCAGAAGAGAAGGGTGAGTGATTTGACTGTTATCTTAAGTGGTCACTGTAAAGCAAGTTTGACTCTTAATGACTAGCACTGAAGAAATCTTCCTGAAATGAAAGCAAACAGTATGCAGAGATTTATGGATTTTTTTTTTTTTTTTTTTTTTTTTGGAAAAGAACCAGAATCTTGTTTGGGGAGGAAGCAAATGGAAAATTACTTTGCAGCTCATCATGTCTGTGGCAGATATTTCCTATTTATTTATTCTGCAAAGTTCACAGAAGTGGGTGATAATTGTAGCAGAGATGATTTAGTTTGTCTCAGCATGGTATCATTTAAAAGTATTCTTTCATTTTAAAGTAGATTAAAAAGATGGGGACTCCAGCAATGGATCCCAGTGTAATGTTGCTTTATTCACTCTGTTGTGCTCTGTCTCAGCAAAAATCACCTCATTGAAAGGTGCCGTTTAGACAGAACAGGTTTTTAAAGGACTGGCAGCTTTATTTCCAAAGCTTGCTAGACAGTGTGGGGGCTGCTGTAAAAACTCTGTTTTGCAACTGCCAGTTTAAAACTTTAAATAGAAGGGCCAAATCCCTCCCCCCCACCCCAGATGTAAGTCCATTAACACCATGGATGTTACAGTTGGAAGGAATTTGGTTCATTATTTTCAATGCTAGTTACTCAACTTTTAAATGACTGTTGCAAGGCTTGTAAATGTAAGAAAAAAATAAAGGAAGGAGATTCTGGCACATGAAATATAAATGGGGAAAACAGTTATGTTGAAATATTGTATAAACTGGAAGAAACACGGATACTGAATTCCAACTACAATTGTTATCCGATGCTCTTGTCACCCTTTACATAATAGATTGGCCATCCTCGTCACTTCCCATGGGCAGTTGTCAATCCATCTGTCAAAACTACATTCCAGCTGGAACTGTTTTGCATAGTGGCTACAGGTCTCAGTCTGAGGGCACGAGGGAGCCCCAGCACCCTGGACACAAGAAGAGAGAGAGACAAACTGTCCTCGTGTGCTCCTTTGGCAGAGGGTAGCAGACAATAGATAGAGCCAGCCCATAGCATGACGCCCTTTCCTCACTAATTAAAAGTATTCTGGCAGGTGGGCCTCTTTCTTCTATTGATTTAGGATTTTTTCCTGAAGAATTTCTGGCTTTTGGGAGGAGACAGCATCTATTAGGAATTTGTTAAATTTCTGTGATAGCATCTCATGATCCCTCCTATAAAGGCTTCCTAGATTATTAAACCACTGAATTCTGTCCAGGTATGGAGAACAGAAGGTGAAAAACACTTCAAAATCCTTTGTTTCACAGACTGACCTGGAAGAGATTTTGGAGCACTGATATTCAAAAAAATCAAAACAAGGGCAGATCCACAAAAAGATTTGGTTTTGATCCAATAAGAAATTGAGGAAGTTCTGGTGGAACGTGAGTGTAGCTGGATGTAATTATGATCCCCAAATCCCCTTCTCAGATGCAGCTAACCCAGCATTAGATACCTAAACTCACTAGGGGCCTCTTTGTTTGATGTTAAACATTACTATTATGAGAATTCAGTCCATCTCAGATTGCCCCAGTATGAGAAGCTCAGCAGCTGGTTCAACACTTGATCAGGTTTCAGAAATAGGAATTTTCCTTCTAAGTCCCTCTTTAACTTACAAAATATCCTCAAAGCATTCCTAGCAAGCACTGAGAACAGTGAGCTGCAGAGAATAGTCATGTATATTTTTTTAAAGTAAACAGAAGGGAACTTGTGAAACTCTGTTCATAATATGATAAGATTAGTATTTCTAATACTTGGAAAAATTATGAAATTTGGTCTGTAGGCCTTCCTTGGCTAGACTGAGAAACTTTAAAGGCAAATACTCCACTATTCAAGTGAGTGTCATATTAATTAGATGCAGGTTATTCTGTAGTTCTCATTGCATTTTGAGGGGTTGAAGCTGGCACATGATACAGAAAAAAAAAAGACTAATTGCATCAGAAAGAGGATACAATAAAGGGCTTGGCTCTGAATCTTAGGGATTATGGAATAAACATCTCAAGATGAGGAAAGGGTTATTGATGCTGATTACTACTTCCAGGAATGTTTGCTCATTTATCTGGTGACTGCTCAGTATCAAAAGAGGAGGAGAAATGGGTTTGAATTCCCATTGTTTGAAAAGGAAAATGAAGCCAAAGTTCATACTTCTTGGGGAAATTATTAAAATCTAGATTTGGATGTTCCAAAGATTTGTTCATGAAGGAACATTTAATATGTTTTAGAAAGGGAATATAAAAAAATTGTTTGCAATGAAGTGCCTTCATAATCAATAGATATAATTTGCTATGTTTACAAATTCAAAATTGTAAGCAGAAGAATTAATACTTCAGAGTGACTTTACCACCTATCACGAGAGACAACCTGGATACAAAAACTTTTATCAACCGACTGAATGAAAGCAGTTAAAAAGTTTATATCTATTCTTTCTTCCATTACGCTGTCCTGTAAGGTGATAACCTTACTCTTGGCATTACATTGGGATTATGGTTCAGCTGGTGCCAGGTTATATTCTTTCAGAAACATGTCACAGCAAATATACCTGGATTAGTTTCCAATGACTCTGTCTGAGGAGGTTTCCTCCTGCTCCCCAAAGCTCTCCGATCACCTGCCCTTCCATCCATTCTGTCTCTTATTTCACTGTTTCATTAACTCTGATCATCAGATATCTCAGAACAAAATGCTTAGACAGATGCTCTGAGCTCTTGGGTCTGATACCTTGCATCACGGTTTTCCCTGCGGTGCCCCCAGCTTTGCCTAACGCATGCAGCTCCTTGCTTTCCTAGACCTGATAAGAATCCCTGGGATCCAGGATGGCGGGAACCTCTGTTGGTCTCAGCTCACCAGGATGTTTGGGCTCCAGATTTGGCCATATAAATTGGATCTTGATCCTTTTGGCAAATCTGTAAAAGACTTTTCAAGTGATTTCATGCTTCAGTGCAAAGTAGTAGGTGTAATCCTGCAGATATACATTTCACATGACGTGCTCATGAACGTTGGTCAGGCTTCTGAGAGGGATAGAAAATAGGCCATTCTAGAAAAATGACCATGCTTATAGGTTGGACAGACACTGAGTTGCCCAGTCTACAGCAGTTCTGGGAATGAACAAAAGTAGAACTTCAGCTATCCAGGGAAATGGGAGTAAAAAAAGAAGCTATAGCAAACATTAATATACATTACTGTACACTTCATTCTTGGTCTGAAGTGACAAAATACACGCCTGTGAGCTCCTATCTCTTGTCTAGCTCCAGAAGCCAGTCATGAATCATTGTTTCTAGTCATAATGTGACTGAAAACTTCTTAGACTCAGTTCTTTCTGGTACTGGTGAAAAAGGCATTTTTGAATTGCCATACTTTCTTTGGTCAGTAGAATTTAATGAAGATGTAACTAAAAGCAAAATTTTAACTGCCTTGTAATTATTCTGGCATCATAGTAAGAAACTTAATTTTCATTAAACGATTCTAGTTATAATTACAATATAATTACTCTCATGTATACCAGATACAAGTCTACTGTAATTACAAGTTGTTTTATCAACTTAAAATGAATCTGCTGATGCTGAAATATATAATTAAGCACTAATTCTGAGTATTTCAGAATTAAAAAGGAATAAATATGTAATTAAATAGTATGTGAAAGACTTTTTTTATGTTCAGGCAACCACATAATAGCAAAATATATAGAATTTACTTTCTACCTCTTTTGCAGAATAATTAGTTTCCTTTTCTATTTCATAAAATATTTATTTTCATCCTTATCTCTTCCCTATGCTCATAGTTGTTCTTGATAACAACTTTATATTTGGAGATATTGTTTTATGTAAAGAAACTGAATTGAATGAACTTTCAGATTATTATTCAAAAATCTATCAAAAAAGAATTAAACTTTATATGCAACACTCCAACTATACTATACGTGCCTTTTTGTTATTCTTAGAGTCCAACTAGTATTGATTTCTGATGAGTCTGTGTCCAAGATTTCCACTTATTGTCTCTATTGGAGACAATGGTTGATGAGATGATAGTAGTAAACTGTGGCAGTCAACAGAAGCGTAATAAATGGGCGAACTATTCAGTGGATATACAGAGAATGGGAGAGAAATCAGAGTGGGAATACTGACTGGAGGGTGTGGAGCAGAGGGGAAGCTGGAGAGGAAATTGGAGTTGGGAACAGGGAGGGAACTTAAGGTCTAGAGAAACATTTCATAAAGAGTTTGGAGAAGAAAGGTGGCAGGAACCCCAAAGGAGGCTTGGGGCTCAAAAAGTAATAGGTTGGAAGTTTTGAGATTGAGAGGATTGACTATGGAGATTGGGTTAGGAAAAATTAGGGAAAGGTATGGGAAAACAGTTGCAAGATGCTCCCTGTTAAACATTTCTAACTGGTTATAGCAGAGACACATATACAGACCGCTTCCTCTCATCCCCCTGCAAAGAACAGTTCGTCCTTTATCCTCTGTTTTCAGTAATTAAAATAGCCTTATTTGAATTAAATAACATAGAGAACACTCTTAGAGCTATGAATGACCTGAACTCTGAGTGATTTGCTAGCAATTTGCTAGAAGACTGTTGAATGGAGATACTGAGACATTTCTCCCACAGCAAATGTGCCTAATAAAATTTAAAACTAGAGACTTCTTGACACAATGACATATATCACTTTCATCTTAGCTGTTTCCTTAAATATTTCTGCTCTGTAGGAAATTGCTTCCAAATCCTTCTGTAAGACCCTAGATCCTTCAATAGATGGTCAGATAATTCTATTCTTCTTATGTTCTATGAGCATGGAATTTGTATAAGTTAATGTCAGCACACATTAGTGCTCTATTGTAGCTATAATCTGCTTTTATTTTAGCTATATTGAATATATTTGAATATACTGGATTGTATATATATATATATATAATGGATAGGTCAACATTGAGCTTGTTTGAAATCTAGTCTGTAACGCATGATTACTCAGAAACTACTTGATACAGAAGTTACAGAACATAACTTGTGTTGGCTAAAAATCCTTTGTCAATGATGGATGAAGATCAGGTGTCGTTACTGATTCTTTTGGATGTGTCAGCTGCCTCCCCTACTGCTGACCATGAACTGACCTGCACTCCTGCAGCCTGGAAGCAAGGACAAACTGGATTAGTTGTGGAGCTCAGTTATGTGCTGCTTTGAGCCTTGAAGCAGGTTGGCAGTGGATTGAACCAGGGATGTCACAGAGATCTGGAATGGTTTAAGACTGCAATAAAATCCATCTGATTTTTCATTTGACTACATTTCTTAATAATACATTTACTATTAACATTTTGATGTTTCAGCTTTAGCATTTTTTTTAGGTGTCTACTTCTCTGTCTCATAAATTAAAAAAGATACTATAAGTTCAGACAAAATGCTTTTTACAAATATTTTCCCCACACTTTCTTACCTTTATCTCATACTTTTCCCAACTGCCTCAAAAAATAGAGGAAAAAAAAAAAAAAGCTATACTCCATGTAGCATAATCAGAAATACAAAAAAGCAATTCTGCTAAACAGTTCCTCTCATTCATGTTGTCTCCAATACCAGTATCTTTGCTGTTCTCAGCTGTGAAATATTGCAATATGCTGACTTCCTCAGTTTGGAAGGCTTGTATTTCTTATAGCTCAATAGTTAGACAAGGCATATAAAATCCTATATCGGTAAAACACAGTTTTACTCTACAGTTTTACACTCTACCAGTGAAGTGAGCTCATGGCTTGCATATGTCATATTAATTTCTCTAGCTCTTTGCAGAAGAGGAGAAAAAAGAAGAAATAATAAGGCGGTCGATTACATAATCCTGACATTTGTCCACTTGTTATTGCCTTTTTTTGGTTCCTCTTTAGCCAAAGACATGAGCATCAGGAAGCAGACGGATTTCCCTAAGGGACTCGAATGACTGCAGTGCCACAGTCAACAGCTTCAGCCATTTGGACAAAGTGCTATGTTGTGTCTTCCAAAAACTGTTCCCAGGGCTTCATAATATTTGATGATTAGACTAGGGCTGTTTACTGTAGAGTGGCAGCTACACTGAGTACAAATTTCTTGCTTTATTATGCACTGGCTCAACCTGTTTATGCAATGCTTTACATGTGGTGATAAAGTCAGTAAAACATTGGACATAGTGTAGTGTTATTTAATAAACTATAATTGCCTCTATTTTACTCTTTCCAACTCATGTACCGAGGATAGGTGTATTTAAACTGTCTTGCAGTGCTAAAAGAAAGAAAATTATTATGTGTAAGGCATAATCAATTACAGTGAGATTAGCTTATTATGTGGCCTTGAATCCATTCTGTAATCCTATAATACTCCATCCTAAAATGCTGTTGTTTTTGTCCCCTGCTATCCCTGGTCTTCTTTTCTGTCAGCTGCTAGTCAGCACGTCTTAAGTTTTTTCTCCAAGACATCTACTGAAGGCACTAGAGGCAGGTGCAGGGGAGAGACACAGCTGCTCATGATTGTTTTAACTTCAAAGCCATGTTTTCCAGTTGTAAAGTATTTCCAAAGTTTGTTTTTCTTACTGAAATGAAAACAACAAAAAGAGCAAATCTGTTTGTGTTCTCATAAACTAATACTCAACTATTTTTAAATCCAACTTTTACATACGTTTTTTCCGCCTAAGTCTTCAGTTGACTGAGTTCCCTTGGTTTAGCTTTATTTTTCATTATTCTATAATCTTCTATGGCTTGAGACAACAGAGATTGAGTTTCATTTACGCAGACAAGCTATACAAGCAACATTACCACAGCAACTAAGATCCTGTTTTATAAGACAAAACATAGCTCCCCCATCTATTCAGACAGGATCTGAAGGTATTTTGCTAATCATACATCCAAAATTCATTTGATTCCCAAATGAAATGCTGCCTTTATCATTAATAGTGTTGTCACTAGGACTGGTGCAAATTCAGCCAGCTGGTTTGTGTCAGAAGAATTGGCTTCTCATCTTGTTGGCTTGAAGGGGTGTTTGTCCTCATCTTGCTTTGCCCTGAGCTGAAGTACTGCCCTAAATGTAATCACAGAATCATAGAATCAGTAAGATTGGAAGGGACCTCTGGAGATCATCTAGTCCAACCCCCCTGCTCAGCAGGGTCACCTAGAGCATGCTAGACAGGGTCACATCCAGGCGGGCCTTGAAGATCTCCAGAGAAGGAGACTCCACAACCTCTCTGGGCAACTGTGCCAGGGCTTTGTCACTCTCACGATGAAGAAATTCCCCCTCACGTTCAGGCAGAATTTCCTATGCTTCAATTTCTGCCCATTGCCTCTTGACCTGTCACACGGAGCAACTGAAAAGAGTTTGTCCCCGTCCCCTTGATGGGGGCTTTGCATCAAACTCCTCAATATGGCAGGATCAGTATAGCTGTCCATTTGATTTTCTTTCCTGGGTTATAGCTAGGTAGTACTCCTTCCTTGAGTGTGGATTTTGTCAAGAAGGGTATGAGGACATGTTTCTGGGATGATTACCGCTTTGTCATTTTCTTTTGTCTGGAATATGGTATTCCATGTTACTATGCAGTCAGGCAAGAGGATACCCCCTCCAACATACAGAGCATGGGCCTAGAAAAACTGACTGAATCCCTGCTTAGTTTCTGCTTTCTATTCAGCTCACACAGGCTCTGTCTTCATTCCTAATTTGTGAAACAGTGATAATACTTCCTTACTCTGAGGACCATTTTCAGACTATGAAATGCTCATTACTCCTCCCTATGATGGGACCAGAATGGGAGTGATATGAGCACTCAAGACAGGAGTTGATGTGGATATCCCTATCACAGAAAAAAAAAATGAGGCTGCACTCTGCCTTGATTAAGCTATGTGCAAGTGCAAGAGGTGTTGGATAGTCTGGGCAGTGTTTCTTGTTTAAGCAGCTGTTTCCCTACCCTTAAGGAAAAGGTGGTAATCAGGATGGTGGCACTGGCAGTAATGTGTCCTGAAGCTTCAAGCTCTCTGAGGAACTTGAAAAAAATGTTCTAGTCTCAGAAATGCCAAACAAGTTCTCAAATAAAGGCCACATTCTTATCTCACTTACATACTCAAAGTGTGTTTCAAGCCATCAAAGACAATCACAGTCACAAAAGCCCTGGATTTTTCACTAGAATAAGAAAATCTGAGATGTCATTGGAATGATCCTCTCACTTTTAGAAATTTCTTCTGCTTTGAGGCATTTCCCATTAAAAAGTAGAAAGAAGGACTATAAAAAGAGAAAGAAATCCCCCAGATAAAAGTTGAAAAAAATACCTTAGTTGTAAATGAGTTGTTCTTATTGCATTCATAATATGAATAGGACTCAGATAGCTTATAATAAGGCATGTTATACACCTAATTAATTTATGGACTGTACCAGCTGAGAACATGCAGGATTTCCAGGAGCAGGTCAAGGGAATGGGGGTGAAGAGTCCCTCCCCTAGAACTCACAGAGAATAGCATTTTCGCCTCTATGGCGAAAGATAGGTTGTGCCACTCCACAGCCCCCATTACCATCATAAGAGCAGCTGGTTCAGCTTGATAATCATATGGGTAGTCTCTGCCTTATGAATACCCATATAGGTATAGGTCTGAACCTCTCTGAGTCCAGACTTACCTTATGTGCATGCTGGCGGGCATAGACTTGGGAACATGAGGAACGTGGTGTGAGGAAACGTGGGTCAACGCTGTCACTCTGTAGAGTCAAACATCTACAAACCTTCTGTGTACACAGGTCAGGGTCCTGTGTCAGCCTGGCCTTGCCTACACTGCCTCTCTGCCCTTGGATTGAGGCTACATAACTAGGTAGAGGTGATTCCAGGAAGGGTCCTGGTGTTTCCTATAACATGGTCAATGAGCTTTCCAGATCCCTATAGAAGAGTAGCATCTACAGTCTGAACCATAGGTATTTTACAAGCACACATATCCAGACTGGAGAGCCTTGACTAGCTGATGGCCAGAGTAATCAAAGTGGCTTTCTAGTATGAGAACTGTAACAAGTATTGATAAAACCTGAATGAATGAATGTATATGTATATGTATATGTATATGTATATGTATATGTATATGTATATGTATATGTATATGTATATGTACTGGCTACTTCCCTTCTGAAGATCTAGGCTGGACACATGTTCTAAACACACAAATATGGAGAACACCTTGTCAAGAGTAAAGCTGTTTAAAAAGGGATGAGAATTGATTTCTAACTTTTTTTTGTTGTTGTTTGCACATTTAAAATCCCTTCTGGGGTCTCCTATGTAACAGAAATCTTATAACCAAAATAACTTTTGAACAGCAGTACAGAACCTAATAAATTCACCCAAAGAGGTACCTTGCTTTCAGTAACTACAGACAGTAGTTACAAGAAAAGAAAATGCACAGGTTACCATCAAGGGTAAGAGTATAATTATATAGCACAAAAGGAATTCATTTGCTCATTAGTTGTTAAAAGCCAGATCTGTAATCCTCTGCTTGCTGATAACTTGAACTACGGTCCTGTGAGTTCACTTTAAAAACATTGTACTTTAGTTAAAGAACCTCCTAATGCCTCAAAACATGATATTTCCAAGAAAGATTGGATGAGTGTCTATGTTAATTTACTATCTTCAGTCCACCTGGAATAGACCCGTAGCTGATTAAACACACACTGAGGACTAATCAATAAAGAGCCACAACTCTGATCTAGTTGGTGCTGTTTCTAATTACATAAAGTAATATTTTTAATGAAACATGATTGTTTCTCACATTCAGTGTAAAATCTTATGTTTCAAATGGTTGCTTTTTAAAAATTTTATGAAATAGTTGCAAGAAGTTGCTCTTGTTTACTTGCTTCAAACATTGCAATTGGTTTAATTTTTTGTTTATAGATTTTTACATGTGACCCAGAAGTCACGCTTTGATGTTTATGTCAATAACGAATAGCCCCATTTCCTAAAAACACAGTTTATCTCTATTTCGTAATGTTAGATAGGGCAAGCTTATGTCTTGATGGCACATGGCATGGTTGCTGAATTCTCCAGGGACTGAGTCCTGGCTCCAGCTGACATAAGGGAAAGCCAGGCAGGACTAGCACCAGGCACTTGTGGGCTGTCAGTCTGCTTCGACCTTACTTCATATATGTGTGTTTTATTTTCTTGCAGTGCAAGCAAGGAAACATACCTGTTCACTAGCTGTGAACACCTTATAATTTCAGCTGTCCACACTGATATTAAAACAGTAACTGACTGGCTCCCCACTGCACTATAACTCTAAGTGTGCCTCATTGATGAATATTTCAGTTTGCTCTTCACAGTAAATTTGAAACAAATGAATTTAAGCTGTCTGCTATAAAAGATGTCTAGATGTCCCAAAGTCTCCTGGACTGTGTCTGCTGTAGAGACAAGAAATGTCACTGAGTTTGAGGATGTAAGTGGAAACTCACCCTCCTCTGCCAGGATTAATTTTAGTTTGTGTTGACAGACTTTAAACCCCTGCTAATCCTTTCTTTCTGGTGTTACTGCAATTTGGCATGTGTCAAAGTGCTCCCCATTAAAAATAAAAAGATAAGGACACTTTGATATCTTTCCATACTTTGCTTCTTACTGCTCTCCTCTTCCACTTTCTTCATGGAGTAGACACGAGCAGATTTTACAGAAGGCTTTAATTACGTCAGTAGTCATATAAAATATGGCTGTACCAGGCTTTACTGCTCCCTAAGAATAAGGTCTCTGACTCATCTAGACCAGAGTCCTGGCTGGAACATACCATATCTCCTTGTTGGCTTATGTATCCTGTCTAAGAAAAATTATATATTGGTGGTCAGAAAGGGAGAGGAAGAAACTAATTCTAGTTCCTGCTTTAACTACTGCCCGTAAGTTTTCCCAATGACCCTCACCTGTAATATAATGCCAGAGGAGCTCTCATCACACTTACAAAATGCACAAGGACAATGTATAAAATGTGGAAGATGTAGAGGCAGGAATAAGATTCTTAGGATCATTAATTAACTGGAGAAGAAGCTGACTTTTCAGCAGCTGAGGTTCTGGCAGCTGAGAATACTGATTACTTTTTAAAACAAAGCTCTAGATCTGACCTATGTACTGATTTGGATCCTCTTATAACATGAGACTGAATCTGGCAACACCCGGATGATCTTGTCCAGACCTTCTTGGAGTGAGCCACTGTTCTGGAGATCTTATTAACTCACAAGCTTGAATGCCTGTCTTCTGGCATGTGTGTTCTTGTCGCCTCTTTCTGCGTGGTTATACTTTCATCATAGTCACTACCATCCTCAGATATCTCCTTCTCATAAGGTCAATCAAAGCAATCAAAGGTGAAAGGCAGAAAAGTGGGACAATGGTAGCAGTTGCGGAACAAGATATTAAATGCTTGATGACAAAACTCAAAAATGACGGGTAGCATAGCAACAGATAGCAGGGTGTTACAGTGTGATAACAGAACTTGGGCAACTGATCCCCGGACTGAAACACTCATGGCATCCCCGGGAATAACTTCTGGGCAGAAGTCCACAGGGAACTTCGTGTTCTGATTTGAAGGTCATAACTGATTTTAGGTTTTCCGGGTTGTATGCTCCATATGAGTAAGTTTTACAAAGCTCAATCAATGACAATCAACCAAAATTGAGTTTGGATTGATTTCTACATGAAGTTCTAGTTTTACTGAAATCAACAGAAAAATCCACACTGATCTCAGTGAAATCTTGATTTCACTGATTACTTTTACTCATTATTAAAAATAGTAAATTTCAGCTAGTTTCATTAAAATAGCTCAGTGTTACATTACATGGAAGAGTTCTCTTATCACACATAATAAATAAAAGGATAAGTCCAATAGAAAAGGAATAAATAGTATGAAAGTGAACAGAGAGCTCAGATTGCAAAAATTAAGAGTTGTTATTGTAGTCGTTGTTGGTTTTTAGTAAGGGCTTAAAATCCGTCCTTTTATCAGTCCCTCCCACCCTTAGAGATATTAATGATCTCCAGCTACAGAACTCAAAGAACCCATTTCCTATCCTTACATTCATTTCCACAATTAGGCTAAAATTTCCATAGGAAACCTAAGAAGGATTAAGATTTATCTCTATATAAGGCCTCCATTCACTAGAAGTAGTTTTCTATTTTGTTCTTAGATATTCATGCAACATCTGAATGCTTTGCAAATGTTAATGAATTTATGCTATAACCTCCTGGAGAATTAGAGGAGAAAAATTATCTACACTTTACAGCTGGAAGATGGAGACAGAAAAACCTTGTGATGTGCCTGAGGTCTCTCACCGGATTTTTCAAACTTTGTTCCAATGTTTAAGCACAAGACTTTCTTAGCCTCTGATTATCTTTGCTTCTGAGATTCTAGTTTATTTAAACTCTACTCTTTTGAACATGTTTTTTTGTATGGCAGATCCATGTAAAAAATTATTCTTAATCATACCAAAACTGAAAGTTTCACATATGTACTGATTTCACTAATATTTGCAAAATTTGTAACTCAAATGAAGCAATTTGATTTAATAATGCAGCTATCTACATTGTAAAACATTGAGGATAATTAAATGGGAAACTGTCAATTTCATTTATTTTTCTTATTGCTGCATTGTTTGAACAGTGTATTTCCCGTTATTGAGAAAGATGATAAACAGAGTAACTGAAGCTAAATCACCCATAAATCCATCTTTCAGCAAGGTGATATGGACTCAATTGTCATTAATTCAAGCACTGAAACAAGTAACATCATTAAACATTACGGCACACTTCATCCAGCTCCTCCACAAAGTAATTTTCTTAATATTGTGTTCATAAAGGAAATTAATATCAATCAATCAAACAGAAGGATAGGTACAGATTAGGTGCTATGCTAATATCATAAATCCAATATGTTTAGCCCCTTATCAGGTACATAGGTGAAAGACAATAAAAATATTCTGCCTTCTTTACATAAGGATAATATGGCCTGTTTCTTTCATATGCAATTTAGCGGACACATTTCCCTCAAAGAGAGAAAGAAGATTGGGTAGAATGGGCTGAGAGGTGGAGGAGAAAAGAGGTAAGGTGGGGAAGCAGACCAAGCCATCCCACAAGAGAGCTGGATGTGGGTGTAGTCATTTCTTGAGCTTTCCACAGAGCAGTGAGGTTACACATCACTGCAGCATAGCTTGGGAATTGACATTTATTGGGAATGATGTTGAGCCAACGCTAGCGAAGATGTTCAAAGCTACAATCCAGGCTAGCATTTCTTTAAGTACATATCCTAACAGGTTCTTGAACTTAGTGGAGAATAGAAATAGGGAGTAAATAATTGACAAAATAGGAAGAGAGAGAGAAAATTTTTCAGAATTCTTTATTTAAATATAGAATCTATTTCTGAAATAATTTCAATTTCAGACTTTTTATGACTTACATCAATGTTTTAGATGCTGATAAGCACTAATGATACTACTACTAAAGTTGAAAAGAGGACTTACTTTTCATTGAATCACACACAGCCCAGATGTTTCTAATGAGTGTTGTGTTTTGTTATACTATTAATTATTTGAAAAGCATGTGACTATAGCTGTTTATTTACCTATTAATCAGTCTATTCATCATTCCATCTGATTTCCCCCTTGCTGCTTGATAAACTGTGGTAGCGGTCCTAAACTAAACAAACCTTTTCACTGAATAATCTTTTGCATGTTCTTGTGGGGATTTATAGGTGAAAATTAAAAGTTTTCTGTAACTGCTAAGGGAATAAGGCCTTGACTTACTAGTAAACCAGCCAGGGCACAGATTTGATCTGGCCCACAAATATCCTTCTGGTTTAATCGTTAGTGTTGGAAGTAAATCAGCTCCATGGCACCATTTTTGCAGGCTTGTGCTCTCTCAGGTAATGCCCATTACAGGAACCGTGGTGGGACTCATTTGTGAGCCAAGACAGGCTGGGGAGTACTCCCTGCAGCGGCTACGGCTGAGGCCACCTTGTTTAGGGGGTGAGGGACCCCAGCTGAGTGACACAAGCTGGGCTGCTCTATTTGCTCCCAGGCTCAAAGGACGGGTCAAGTCCTGTTTGATTTACAGGCAGGCAGCTTCATTTACTCAGCTTCTGCAGGTAATCTGTGTTGTCCGCTGTCTGTCAGTCAACTGACCAGTCCCTACAAATCCTTTAGCTTATGAGCCAGTGTAAAGATGAGAAGAGGAAAAGATTGGATCTACTGATTTTGGGGAAGATATACACTGTCTAACAGGACTATAAACTGTCCTTTGGAGAGCAGCAGTGCTTATATCTAAAACGTTCCTGTTTGGTTCTGTAATACACTTCTCAAATTAAGTCACAGCAAGAGAAGAGCTCCAGGAACACATTCTGAGTAACAGAAGTAGGGTTTCCCTAGAAAGGTTACAGTCCAACTCAGCCATCAGCTGGGCTTGGCAGTGCAATTTGCCCATGGGGATCAAGCTGGGCCTTCACCCCCCCAAGCTGCTTGTCCTTGTTGGCCACTGAAGAACTTCCATTTTGACCTTTTTTTCTCCTGCACTGGAGGAGCATGGTCACTGGGCAATGTCTGATCTCTGTAGCATCGTGACTCCCTATCTCAAGGTAAGTTTTGGCCTCTGGACTGACAAATCACAAATGTTTTTTGTACTCTTTTGTTACAGTAAAGTTACATCAGCTCACCTACACTGACTTCTTGCACTATGCTGGGAAAGGTTCAGCAAGAGCTGTCTCATAGGCCTAGGTTTGAACCTTATTTTAAATACAACTCTCTCTCCTTTCCAGCATTGTCAGGAAAGACAGGGTCATATTTATACCTGTATCTCAAGCAGATCAGTGGGTAAATATCAAAGATGTTAAGGCAAACACATCCCTTTTATGTTTGTGGGCAGCACAGGGTGAAATTTATTTTCTTATCACAGGTCAACACAAAATCCAGGCACTACTTCAAAGGTGCATTGATCTTGTAACTGGTACCTGGCACTGAGCTGGATTTCACCAAAGTACATAACTTATGAGAACCAACAGATTTTATGAGTCTATGTAAAAAAATAGAGCACACTGAAATACATGCACACATAACAACAAACACCAGCTGTCCTGACTTTTGCTGGGACAATCTACTGTTCTTTTTTTATCTTGTGTTAACATACTTTGGACAATTCTTCCTAGCCAGTTTTCCCTCCCTCCTACTTAATCAGTCAAAACATCCATGCTGTCTGCAACTGCACAATATTTACTTAAGCTTTGTGTTTACAAGGAAGAAGCTGACAGTCCGGTGCCTGAGCATTTAGTACTGCAGATACTGTTTAGCTTGACAGAGCTTGACAGGGAAAGTGAGAGTGAAGGTATTTTTGAACTCACTCTCTTGGGTCCTAGTGAATAATAAGGACAATTGTCCATTGCTTCCTTATACATTTGGCCAAAACTCCAAGCTACTGAAAAGGTCTTACAGACAAAGGAGAAGGCAATAAGAGCAATGCTAGAGCAACTTAAATAATGTTGTCTTTGTAGTAACGATCACAAATATAAATGAATCATACAGAAGTGACATAGGAATTTTATTTCGGAAGTCTGGTCATGCTAGCTGTGAACATATACATTGTAAATACTGTAGAAGCAGATAGAGCATCAGTAGCTGGTGTTTTTCTTTTGTATTTTCCTTCTGTGGTTGTATTAGAGCCAATATTTGCAGTCTGAGGAGTAGCATCAGAACGTCTAGTATTCCTGTCTACTAGGAAAAATAATGAAAACACTTCAGCTGCTTTCACTCTGCCTTTATGTGAATTACTCACTGGTCCCTGCACTCTCTAATTATAGACTGGTCTGGTTTGACATTACAACTTCAGAGCAAGAAGGAAAGACTTTACAAAGTTGTTTTTGTATTCCTGCTTTCTTACTGGGCTTGTAGAGAAGCCTACTTTAAATACAGATCCCTGCTTGGCCTTGTTCTCAGAAAGTGACTGTGGAAGTTAATGTGATTACAGCGATATAGCTGGATAGATGGGTAAGGAGGCACATTACTCAGGGTAGATAAACCTACTTGATATTGTGTTCCTCCTTTACTCTTGAGAAAATTAGGGGTTTAATTTTATCTATAGGACTAAGAAATAAAGAATCTTTACATAACCGAGCTAATTTTTTTAACCTGAGTTGCTCTAAATATGTAAGTCAAGGGCAGCTAAATCCCATGTGCTATGGCTCACTGTACAAGTTACAATTTATTAAACTGTTATATTCATAAGATTAAGTCAGACTTCCCTTGTTCAAACACGTACACAATAGCTTTGAGGGCTCCAATAGGCCAAACTCTGACAGTATCAAGCATAATTACCTTCTGAATATATCCCCACCTCCCACAAAAGCCAACGTCCATTTGGTTTTGCCTTATTTAAGAATGTGTTCATTAGTTTATAACCTTTTGTGAGGCTCTCTAAGATTTAATCAAATGATTAAAATCTGAAAGAATTACAATTTCCTTGAAAATCTTAATACGACATAAAGCACTCTGAGGGAAGATTTTGTACTTCTATAAAGATTTAAAGACATAATTTTTACATTTGTGCACTTCTATTTTTGAAGCAGCTGTTTGTATGTGCTGGGGCCTGGGATGCTAACACACAGTAAAGCACAGTAATTTATTTTTCTGACTTAGTCGGCTTATACATATATAATAAATTTTTAATCATCCACTTTATAATCCATTTGTGGCTTATAAAATTTGACAGCTACAGATGTTCTCCACTCTGAACTAATATAAAGCATCAGACATAGCTAGAACTATGCAAAGGTCTGCACAGCGCAAATCTGAAATACCAATAATATAACCGAGGAATTAATTGAACAGTGAGTGAGACAGCTGGAAACCCTGTGTGAATAAGCTGAAGGCCAGGACACACAACTGAACACAGTTGAGCTATGGTATCCTAACAAGTTATCACCTATCCACTGAATCAATACAACTGACCTTGTGTCTGCCACAGCTGTGGGGAAAAAAAATTAATGTAAAGCCCTTTCACTGAAGTTTTGCCTGACAAACGGAAAAATGCTGTTTCCCTTCCAGATTTCATTACATTATTCTCTGCTATCATTGTAAACATACATTAATAATTAAATAAATAATGTCTTTGTACTGAAACAGTCGAAGGTTGTTACCTATGCTTGATTCTGGCAGCTCGTAACTTTATTTCAGAGATGGGAAATCACAACTGTTTTGATGGAAGGCCTCTTCTGAGCTTATGCTCCAGTTCTGACAAAGTTTTGTTTATGGAAAACAATAACAGCTCCTGTTCTTATTTATTTTCATTACTATTTGTTGTATCTCTTCTACTCAGTGTTTGCTCATTACTACTCATTACTAACTTTTGTACAGAAAGATGATTTTTAAAAATAAAAGATATTTGTCAACACAAAGTCTCCAACCAGAAACCAGACTAGTCTACCAGAGAAGAAACTGGGTTCATATAACTTTTAATAAAAAAAATTAAAAACTAAGAAAAAAAAATTAAAAAAAGGAAAGGAAATTTCAGTAGAATAAAATATAACATTGTATGAAAGATTAAAGTGGCACCTGTATATGAAAATAATTTACAAAAGTAATATATAGAGACCCATTTTTTTTCTGAATATCACCTAACCTCAGACCCATTTCTGGCTTCCATGAAGCTATTGACACCTATTAAGAATACAGAAAGGAAAAAAAAGAATAAGAATCCTTTCCTGATCGGTATAGGACAGTGACACCAGTGACTCGCAGCAGACTGCCTCAGAAATATCAGCAGGACTGGGGTTACCAGGGCAGCGTGCTGGCAAGGATCAGGCCAGTTGAGATAGCCCTGGGTGGTGGTGGCTGAGTGGAGGAGGATGAAGAGCCCTGTGAGTCTGTGGGACTTGGTTTCAGAGAGAGCTGGGAGAAGCAGGGAAGAGTGGAGGTGGTTTCATGGAGCCACGTAGACTTTCCTCTAGTGAAAACCCACATAAACATATGAGGTCTGTTGGGGACATGGTCAGAAGTCTGAGTGATCATAAGTAGATCTATTTGGAAAAAAGAAATCCATCTGGTGAAACTATATATATATATATATATATATATATGTATATATATGGTTGTAAATTGTTTTCTGTCTGTATTGAGGTGAAAAGTAAAATAAAACAACTCCCCTCTAAACATTACATGTAGTCATGTATTCACTTCAACAGAAGATTTCTGAAAAAAAGCTGTTTACAGAGTTTTGATTTGCCAGTTGTCTGCCTGCCCAGAAAGTGCTGCTCAGCTTCCTCTTTCTTTACCAAGAAAGAAATTATTAGTCTTCAGCTGAGGTTACTAGCAGCTAAATGTGAAGACTTTCCATCTTTGAGCTCCTCGATGTTTTTTTGATACCCATTCAGGGAGTTTTGCCAGATTTGCAGTTTTCCCCAAAGGCTGAAATACAGGGAATGAGAGCAGTCAACATGGGCAGTTATAGTTCTCTTCTCAATAATACGATAGAAAACTGAAAATAATCAATAGAAAATTTCAGTTTTATGAAGCAAACATTTCCTGTCTTGATGGAAATTAGTGATAATTGCTGAAAAAAATGCTGGCTAGTTCATACTTCAAGTCTTCTCTGAATATGTTAGATATTTAATTTCAGTATTTACTTCTGGTATCACATCAGGAAATGATGGAAGCTGCCTTCTTTGCAAAGTTTAACTTTTACATTACATTATGTATTATCATGCTAGAATGCACCTTGATTTCCTGGCATAGCGATGAGTCAGGAACAGCAAATAATCATAAAGATAACATAGTAGTAACTGTAACATTCATCAGTTTATTTTGATTACATCAGAAAGATACAAGATGCCTATATTTTTCTTCTTATCAATTATTTTTGAATTATACCTGATGTTTCACTCATTAAGTTCTGAGCTTCCTCAGAAGACAGATTAAGAAATTCACAAGTCTTGTTCAGAAGTTAAATACGTTAGAGTTTAAAATGGCACATATGCACTCACCGAAGCACATTTATGTGTGTGTGTGTACATATAAAAGAAGTGCAAATCTTTCTATAGAGATTCTAGTGAATGAAATTCTTACGAGTATCTTACCTCCTCTCATTTCTCAAAACATCCTTAATTATTTCCAATAAATCCTTGCTTTTTCTACAAACACTGGAGTTAATGTTTCAGGATAGTTTCCTTTTAAACTCTGCTTTCATATGTTCATACTTATATTTTATTCATGATAATATGCATTATTATCATGATATCCAGAGATACACCCGATATTTTCCTGGAAACATGGAAGAAAAGACAACAGATGCTCACCTAAAAAAAAGTACAGGTTAGATTTCATGTTTGAAACAGCTATTGAAGATGACTGTCACTGTATGTAAAATAGCTTTTCTTTCTCTAGTAGAAAGCTGGAGGGGAAGACTATCTCTCCCCGCCTCAGAAATCCTCTACAAAACTGTTACCTGGATTAGCATAAAGCATTTCCCCCCCCAAAATATCAAACAATACATACATACTTCTCTCCTTATCCTTCTGTATATTTTACTAAGTTTATCAACTTTTTTTTTTTTTTGGTGAAATTTCAGATTTAATGGGGAAAATGCTCATAGTTAAAGTATCCAGTGGCTAAAATTATTAATGGGGCAAAGACATGATTCTAAGCATACGTTCTTCACAGAAACCATAAAGAACAACAGTGGGAAGAGTAAGCGAGCCTCAGAAGTGCTGCAGAAGTCTTTTGCTTGAATTTTTGTGTTTTGCCTTGGAGCGATGGAGATTTTCTTGCTTTGAGCAAAAGAATCATCACAATGAATCATCAGCATATACCAAACCAACCATAAGAAAGAGAAGGGAAACTGAGGGACAGATGACCTGATGCTGAAAAGATAAATACTCTTATTATATTCTGCTACATTTTCACTGTAATGTTCTCTATTCATCACGGTGGATCTACTTTAGTTATGTACTTTTGAAGAATCAGCAATGATATTTTAGTCTTTAATTCAAAGTCACACTATATATACATTACAAATTACGGGAACAATAGATGAACATTGTCACTGTTTTATCTTTCTATTAGAAAATATTGTTGTCAGAGAAGGTGAAGATGCAATGAAGTAAATATATTTATCAAATCATAGACACATTAGCATTAGATAAAGGGACAAGGATAATGTTTGGAATTTTTTTTTGCTTAGGAAAAATAACACATCTGCTGACCTACTGTGACTGAGCAAGTGCATGTGTCATCCTATGTTTTTGAAGACAGTGATTGAGATTTATGAACTAATTCTGCTCATCTATGGTAGACTGTGCTGTGAGTTTAGGAATAATTTGTTTTGACAACTAACAGGAAAATTAGTGTCATTCCTAACAAGAAAGAGCATGCTTATAGCGGAAACCTGCTGTGATAAAATGCCTTAAGAACTGGATATCCTGGAAAGAATTTTAATTCTTATTACAAAGATAAGTAATTGAAGGAATGCTAATTCTCTGTTTACTAGGAACAAATGCACGCCGCAAACAGTTACATACAAAATGTCTCGAGAAGTCTGATAGTACTTTTAATGGAAAGTTTATCAATCTGTTTTTATTCTTCAGGTATATTAATTTACTTTGGCAAATAAAGAAACATAAGATTCTACTCTCTGAGACAGGAAAACAGACACTATATCATGAAATGTGGCCTCAGAGTTTTCTAGAGCACTGCTGCAAATAAAATGTTGGAACATGCCTAGCCGTGCAGGAGTCATTGCAATCAGGTGCCAGGCAGGCGGAGAACTTGGGAAGAAGAAAAGGACGGTAATAATTCCATGGTTAATAATATTTTTTGGAATGATAAATGTAAATATTTCAGTCTATATGAATGATTTTTAAAAAGCAAAATAAATGAAGAATTTGTGAAGGTTATAACCAAGTTGAACACTAATGAAGAAAGAAAAAGCATTCTCTGTATTTCAAAAATTTAATAACTTCATAAAGACGAACAAGATGAATGAAGGAAAAGAAGAAAACAGCTGTTGAGTTACTTCATCTATTTTTTTTTCAGATTAAAGAAAAGACCGAACACACAGGAATTATTAGGTTGATAACTCTTTATACAAAGATGAAGATAGTGTCAATTGAAAACAGAAAAAGACTATGATGTTAGGTGACACTCTCAGTGATACCCAAGCGACATCTGGGTACGGTATAGACATCTTAGACAATAATTTTGAGGGCTTTTTTTATACACAAGAATGGTCACTTTCATGACATTAAACATAATACTTTTTTCATTTTAAATAATTTCACTTTGTTTTAATATAAAATGTAGTCTGATGTAAAAATGAGTAGTTGGAGCATGACTAATCTTTAATACTTTTTGTGTTGTTATAGAAGATGGAAATATGATTTCAGTAAACTTAGAATTTCTTTTCAGAATATTATCTTTTTTTTTGAATGATATGTTTGCAAGCTTCAAAAGCCAATCAATTTTATTTTCTCAATTATGATTCCAGTTATGTACACGGTTAAAGATAACAGTTTGTATTTCATTTTATCAGAAGTTTTTGATTTTTTGGCAAATTTCCACAAATGCGACAATCAGTCGTACAGGGAACTAGGATAAAATCCAGAATTCTGCCATACACACCACTAATATATTCTATGATGCTGGTGTGAATCTCCGGACATCTAAATATAACACAATTCTTCCAAATAAATCCATGAGTGTTTTTATAAATTGTGGCTTGTCTCTAATTTAAATCATTCTCGAGGCCATGAAGAGACTATATAATATTCACAAAAATTTTGTCTTCTGTGTCGTGAGGGTTGTTTTCCACTTTTATTTTCCAATCCTGAGGAGATCTCAGAGGCATTTTGGACTCCTACAGTACGTAGACTATGACATCCCTAAAGGTTGCAGCATATTCCACTTGCTAAATTGGCCACTGGGGTGGAGCTGGGATAGTGAAGATCCCATGTGTACCTTGCCATTCTTGCTCTTGGGGATATTATTCACAAAATATGAAAAGAATGCTGGAAGTAGCCCCAGTGTTTGCTTAAACGTAAGCCTCTGACCATGCTGTTTACATGAGTGGTGCCATTCTGGATGGACCATCTAATGAGTTGCGCTAATGACGCCAGAGTTTATGTTGTGTTAGGACATGAAGGCTCTTTGCATGCTCCAGATACATTCTGGGTTCTTTTATCTTGTGGAGTTCAATGAATGACAAGAAATAAAAGGGTTGTTGTTTTGCTTGAAAAGAAATTCACCGCAGCCAGGGTGCCAAATGTCTATATATATGTTAATCAACTCCAAATGTATTTGCAGGAAGAAAATTGACTAAATGAACTGTATGTTTTGACATATCTATCCAACCATCCTTAAGGTTCCCATATCCTTGTAGTCCTGTATTATAGGAATGAGTTATTTTATCCCAAAATGCTTAACATTCACAGCTCCTGCTGACCTGTCTTGGAGCTGGCTTCCCTGTCAAGCGCATGTCAGGTCAGCCTCCCAATTCTTTCAGACTTTCAGCCAGTAAGTGGGATGCAGGTAACAGTCATTTGCCAGTGGTCTACATTAAAGCAGCTTGCACAGCTGCATAAGAAAACTGTAACCGTGACAAGAACAGACTAGGACTCCTCTGTATAGCATTATCCACTGGAGCCACAGAAGTGACCTTCTTCCTGGGGAATCCTTTACATCTTCTGGAATGAACACGCTAGGGAACCCTACAGCTATCACCATACTACTCTGCAGCTTCTTGACACCGTGCCACCTGTATAAGGACAGAGATACTGTTGTAAAGAATAATGTCATATCATGAAACAATATTTCAGCTATACATGTAAGAGGACTTAATTAAGATGAAGTAGATGATCTTAATTTTGGCCTTTTTAATGGACAAATTATTGACTTTGTAATCACCACCACAGTTTTGTTTGATGTTGCTAAATACATTTCCTGTGATTCTTATATGCATTAAAAATCATTCTATTGCAAGCATATGTGACAACATTATTACCAAAAATTATCAGTGCTATCAAACCCTAAACCCCCCTGAACATCCATCTTTGTCTGAGCTCAAATTAGTTACTACAACAGGGGAGGGAAAGGTAGTTTAGCTCTCTGTTCCTGCTTTCTTGCAAGGGAGATTACCAGATGCTCAGAGTTCCTGCTGCAGCAGGTTATTTTGTTGTGGTGTCCGAGTGCTCATGTTCAATCATCATATTGGCATCCTGCCACGGTTTTGCTGACAGACGGGAATGACATCACACCTGTACCTGGGATGTAGATGAACGGAATTTCATGGGAGACACTAAAGATATTTACCTACTCCAGAGCTTTCTTCTTGCTGAATTTCAATGGCCTGCTGTGAGCTACAGAGGCATAAGAATGTTAAACCAAGGGTCAAAATAAGTTTTTTTGTCTGTTAAGAAATACTTGGCAAAACAAAGATGATTAGTTTCCTCACTATAAATATACAGATGCAAACGTATGCAGTTAGTTACAAAAGTCTTTACTATGCTGCATTTCTCTTTTTTTCCAGGGCATCATACTGGAAAAATCAGACTTAGTCCATGACTTAGAGTATGGTAGCACTGAAAGACTCTTCTCTTCATGAATAAGGACAGTTGCTACTTGGTAGACGGGAAATATGAAACAGATGGAAGAATTTCTGTTCTACATTTAAAATAATTACCTCTTTGTCAAAAATCTTTTTGGCTGCACATGGATCTGAGCATTGTTTCACATCCTAGACACACATGGGGAATTTTATGGTTGTATGAACTCCAAGTGGGATTTTTTGTATGCAAAAATAATCAAATTATTCATATTTGTCAGAATAAATGTAGACATATAATGCTCCATAGAGTGAATGAAAGGACTTTAGAAAATATTTCAAGCTTTTCAGTGCAAACTATTTCAGAGTTGGAATGCCCAAAGAAAGCCATGAGATTTGCCTGAGCATACTTCTTCAGAATCTTGAAGTTGAAGAAACTATTTAAAACAAAAAAAAACTTAAGACTGATTGTTTATTTTTATTGACATTTCATTTTAAAGCAAGAATTGCACATAATATTTCATCCAAAGTAAAAACACAAATTAAAGTGGAATAAGTAGTTGATTTCTGTTTATTCACATGAAATATGGAAGTGAAGGTAAGACTATTAGAAAAAATAAAAAATATGCTGAAAAATGATTGAAACAGGTCTAAAAGGAACTCCTATACCTGTTAAATATGGGATCAGGCTATAAAGTTGGTAATCTCCACCAAGTAACTAATACCTGCTCAAAAAGCAACTGAATGTGGAAGTTGTTTGCGCTGGAGTCTTTCGGTCTGTTTCCACTGACTCACTGCTACATAGAAATGTACCTATTCCAGTCCCTCAGTTGGCTTAAAAATATTTTGAACAGCATGTCAGATTAAAATGGTGCAAGTAGGCAGTGAGGTAAACCCCTTCTGTTAGATGATTTATGAGGAAATTATGAGTTTTTCCTGGTTCTGTTTCAGATATTAAAAAAAGAAGAAAGAGGAAAGAAAAAAAAATCACTGAAAGTGGACTGATGCCAAATCTAGATTTCAAGAAAATGTTTTAAAAATTATGCCCCAAACTTATCAATAATGAACATGGAACCAAGATATTTCTTTTATTTCTGGACCAGTGCCTTTTTCAACATAAATTTATGATTTACTGCTAAAGTATTAACTTTCCCCTCAAGACATTTTCTTAAGCAGAACTTTACATGGTAATTTTTAAAAAGTTTTATATAGAATGAAAGCAGGTACAACATTTTTTTAAACTTGATATAGTGAAAGATAGTAACCAAAGGAAAAAAATTACAAAAAATAATTGCTAATTGAATTGCATTGAATCCCATGAGGCATAATAGTTAACGAAACCGAAACGTGGTTTACTAGCTACACTAGTTTACTGGCAGGGCTTACGTCATTTTTCCTGCACATTTGTAACTAAGTGATCTGTAGACCTGAAAGTTTTCAGGGAACCAGCAAAGGCTCTTTTATGCAGAAGAGCAGGGGCCACCACTTCTTGTTTGATGGAGGCAGCAGAACTACAGAAGACTTCCCAGGCCTGCCAGTTAGAGGAAGCCTGGTTAGATGCTGAGTTGAACGCAGCATCCGGCCCGCTAGCCGAACGTCAGCCCCGCTGGAGGCGCACAGGCTCCCGCAGTTCGTTTCGGGAATGATATGCTGCGCTCCCCATCGCCTCTGAGGGGCTTTTCAGAGCATCTCTTTTCATCTCACTGCTGCCGAGACCGACACACAGATTAAAACCTGGTTCTGGGTGCCAGGGATGAGGCCCTTCTCTTCTCCCAACCCTTGCCCATGGAGCTAGTCACAGCTTTCCCAGAAACTACTAGTAATTTGTGTATTCAGGGCTGAGAGCCTTTCTATGAACAGGTGGGGAATTCAAAGGGGGAAAATTTTGCTCTCACTTTTTATTGAGTCAATCTTTACCACCAAAGATCAAACAAATTACTACACAAACCATGAGGCGACAAGTTCAACCCCATGGTTCACCAAAGCACTCGGGAGCCCTGACTCCCGCAGTTAACCTTCCTCTCTTGCTTCTCCAGAGCCGTGACAAAGCTCCCCAGAGTGTCGATACAGATGGATGGTAACACATGTCTGGTGCAAACTCCTTCTGCACGCGAAAGGGGATAACGATCTAGTTAGCACTATTCCAACACCCTGCATGACAGATCAAATATATTTACCAGATCACATTAGTAACATGCATACTGTGAAATTATACTGGTTGTGCATAATCCTTGGCTCAGTTTCCATGTCTGCTATCATGTCTTTACAGCATTTAATACGGCAGGAGACAAGACCAGCTGGGGTTGCTGTGTGATACCACAGCGTGCAGTTTAATCACAAGCCTATAGCAAATCTGATGTTGAAAAGACATCATTCATAAACATCACTGATGATAGAAAAGCAAAGTAGCAACTCAAAATCCACTGAAATATTTGACAGGAGAAAGGAGCAGATGTTTAGCACTCCGCAAATTTCAAAAGAGGATTCCCAGTAACGGGCAGGAATTACTTAGGTTCGTAGAATGAAGGAGAGCAGAAGCATGAGTAACTGTGTGGTGTTAAGTAAGGGCAAACATTGAATGTCTAGATAACCTCTGTGACAGAAAACTCTACAAGTCTGCGGAGTATTTTCCCAAAGGAAGTGGGGAAAGACTTTCTGACTGGTATGTGTAGACTTGACTGGACAAAATACTGGACAAAATACTGGAAAAGAATAAGCATTTCCAGGCAGAGGAATAGAATGTCCCAATGGGTATTTTCCAATTGTACAGCCTGTGATCTACAGTAAAAAAACAAGGTCTAAAAATTGAAAGATGCTACTCTTCCCCCCCCCCCATCTCCCATCAGAGTGGTTTGCTATTTTCTGATTTTGTTTTCCATTGGACATATAAGTATAAAATCAGGGTATGAAAATAAAATATACAAGTTAAAAATTTCCATGAAGCTATACTGACAAGAATGTAAAATTAGCTTCCTAAGAACATTCAAAAGAACCATATGCTATCTCCTGCCCTCTTATGCTGCATTCTGAATAGTAGTGTAGACAGTACCTTAACTATGCTGTGTTTTTTAACATGATGATGTAATAACTTTAAAAATTTTGATCAATTTAAAAATCAGATTCATATTCTACTGAGTAATCTGATAGTCAGGGTCCCTAGATGAGAATATTTTGGTAACCTCAAAATTCAAGCTATTTTGTATGAAAATATATAAGTAGGTACTCTGTCAGCAAAACACTTCACTTTTTATGCAGTGACTCAGTATCTTTTTGTAGGTGACCTCAGTAATTTTTAATACCATTTGTATAGCAGTGAAACTATCAGTTTGATAGGTGCTTCTTCTTAGATTGATCTCTGAGGCCTTAAAAGAGATATTTGCAGGAGGAATTGCAGGAGAGAGGTTAATTAAAGTGCAGAATATTTTGTTAGTTGCAAATGTCTGTAATTATGAGCAATCTTCTATTCTTAAACTACTCTTAGACATACTGATTTTTGTTTATAGTCTTAAGAACAAGATGACCTGACACTTCCCATTTTCGCAAAAGTTCTAGAGCTCACAAGCTGGTGTAATTCTTTAGTAAAAGTTGGAGAGTCTGACTAAAAGTTATTTTCTACGGTGACATTCTAAAACTGGAAAACTACAGCTCCAGACTCTAGAAACTTCAGTTCTCTGAGGGGGTTGTTCACTGCAGTCCAAGTCACATCAACATCTGTTATTACCTCTAGTAAGGGTGAAAAATAAGATTGTCTCCTCACTGACTTTACAGTGAGAAGGCAGAAGAGAACTATTTTATCACTATACTGTGCACCACTTTTTAAAATGTCTCTCTCTTCTTTGTGCCCTCTGATTCACTTTCAGTTATTCAGGCATATGCTTGGGGGAAGTAATGAGTCCATTTTCAATAATGGCAAGAGCTCTGTAAAAATCACCAAGGCAACTGTATTAAGCTCAAGCTGCCACTTTCTCATAGAAATGGTTTGGAAGTAAAATAAAATCAAACAAACCTAGAATCAGCCATTTCTTATGGTACAATCTACTGTTGTGTCTACTTCTGTCCAGAAGGTCAGTCATTTATTTTAGGAAGCCAATTCTTGCACCCATGTTTTTATTTAAAAGTTGTTGTATAGGAGAGGGTACAAGCTAAACATTGCATTGTTCATAATAACATTTATTAACAAGCAGAATTCTACCTGCAACAGAAAGACCTGTAGGATATTAAAGATTATTAAAAGTCTACCTTTTAAAGCTGTATTCATGGTGATACCTCCAGTGAAGTCAGTAGCACTAAGCAGTCAGATGATATTCGTCCCTCATGCAAAAAAAAATTCAGAATGTTTTAAATTCTTTTCAAAGATCAGTAAGTCTCCTACTTCATGTTGTACCTAATAACTGACATGCCTCAGAGGCTTAGAAACTGACCTTCTGACCTAACACACACACCTTTTAGTCCAAAAGTTATGCTGATGAATTAGTTTAAGTTCAGTTAAATCATGAATTCAGCTTTCCTTGCAGTATGTAGCCATTAAAAACTGATATATGCATACTCCATAGAAAAGATATAGTGTCCTTTTTCACATCTGTATTTGATAAGTATACATAACCCTATTTGCATATTTTTTCTTTTTTTAAGAAATAGTTGCTTTGATTATCTGCTATTGCTAGACATCATTACAGCATCATTTGTTTTATTACAGTTGTAGGCATTCTATAAATAAAAAGATAAAATAAATATCTTTACAGGACATTTAAGCAGCTTGAAATATTAGTGAGACTGGGATTGTATTTTTAAAATATTACTTTCTGAGAATCAAATATGATCCCTTACACCAAAAAGTTCAGCAGCCACTGAAGGAGGTGGCATTTTAGTAAGTGCCCATGAGAGGGCAGGGGTAAGACATACTATCTAAGCTAAGCCCAAATTGTGCAGGCAGGAAAAAAAGCCATGTTTACTTTTTTAATGTTATAAAGACATTTCACCTCTTGGAGAGAGAGTTACGGGTCAGCAGGAGAAAAAGTCCCCCTCACTGTAGTCTTCAGGAGCTGACAGTCTTGTAACGTAAGATTTGACTTTGTTTCAGTAAGATATTTCTGAGGTATGGCTGCTGGGTCAGTCTTACCATCTTCTTCCACACACCTGATATTGTTGTGGGGAACACTGAAAATACACTGTTATGGCTGTGGGTAGGTGGTCTCAAACTCAGCTATATGGTATGGATAACAAGGGCTTTAGTGAACGGAATGAAATAGTCCCTGTATCCAACAAGCCACTTATGCTTATTCACAGATTTCATTTTTTTCATAGTCCTGACCACCTTTGCTTCCTCTCCCCCTAAAGAATCTAATTTTGATATACCTCTTAATTCTGAAAGAGGAAAATCCTCATTCCTTCCCTTTGCACAAGAATTGTGTTCCAGACTGTTGTGTCTGGTCAACGGCATTGGAATTGCAGAAGCCCTCCTGGGCTCCTTCGCTGGCATTTGGGCTCCTGCTTAGAAAAGCTGTTGTTTGGGTTGTGAAGACTGCCATATTTTAGAGTTAAATTTTTAATGCTTTACTTTTTTGGGAGTATTCAGCGTGTTCACGAAGGGTAAACAACGCCTGTCTAACCCAATAGCCTTCTAGTATGAAATGATACATTTAGTGGATGAGGGCAGAACAGTGGATGTTGTTTATCCTGACTTCAGCAAGGCTTTCTACATTGTCTGCCATAATATCTTCACTGACAAACTCATGAATTACAGGCTAGATAAGTGGACAGAGAGGTGGACTGAAAACCGGTTGAACTGTTGGGGACAAAGGGTTATGAACAGTGGCACCCAATGCATCTAGATTCCCATCATCGGTGGTGTCCCCCAGGGGCTGACACTATGCCCAATACTATTTAGCATCTCTATTAATGACATCAATATTGGAGCAGAGTGCATCCTCATCAAGATTGCAGATGATACTAAGTGAAAAGGAGAGGTTGATACACCAGATAGCTGTGCTGCCATTCAGAGGGGTCTCAACAGACTGGAGAAATGGGCTGACAGAAACCTCATGAAGTTCAACAAAAGAAAGTGCCACCAAGGGCAGGACCACTGAGATAATCAAGGGCTTGGAGCATCTGACGTGAAAACAGTCTTTGAGAGATCTGGGGCTTTTAGTCTGGTGAAGAGAGGGCTCAGAGGGATCTTATAAATGTGTATAAATGAGGGTGAGTAAAGAATACTCAGACTCTTGTCTTGTCAATGGTGGTCAGAGAAAGGACACAAGTTGAAATACAGGAAATTGCACTTAACATAAGACAAAGCTATTTGACTGTGAAGGTGGTCAGACACTGGAACAGGTTGCCAAGAGAGGGTGTGGAATCTTTGTCTTTGGAGCTATTCAAAACTCAACTGGATATGGTCCTGAGCAACTGACCCTGCTTTGAGCAGGGAGGCTGGGCTATGTAGCCTCCAAAGATTGCTTCCAACATCAACCATTCTGTGGTTCTAAATTTTTGCAATTTTTATTGAAAATATTGATAGTCTTTTAACTATGAAATCCTAATATACATATATATATATATATGGACTATTTCTGATTTTATCTTTTATGTTATACAGTGATCAAATTCACTTGAATTTAACTGATATGTTCATATAATGGCTCCTTATATCATACCCTATCAAGAAAGAGATTACTGTTAGTGTCATAGAGAAACTCATTGTTTCACAGAGTTCAGTTAGAAGTATCAGTATCGTTCATACTAGAGGTACACAATAACTGCACTCTAGTGTTTGAAGGGAAAATTGGTTTTGTAGCTGGGAAGGCTAAAACATCACATAAGTAGATAGGGATAAATTTTCTTTGTAGGTTTTATATTTTTCAAATTAATTCCCTGATCCTTCACTCCTTTCTATCATACTGATGTGGTATACCCATTTAAAACTCTTCACCACTTAGAGTTGCAAGATTTTCAGAATGACCCATGTTCAGGAATGCTCCTAAGCATCATTCTTAAATTTAAGTGTGTGGGTAAATTCTTCACTGGCTCTGCAGCTTTAGCATCTCTATCTGCTACTTGGCGTACATATTTTCTTTCACATGTCCTCAAAAAAAGATACAACATTGCATAAGTATTTGAGATTAGATATATTACAAAAAATATTGCTACTTCTAGTAAATATTTTCTCTTATATGAACTTGTTTTTAGAATGGCTGAAAATCAAGTTAACTGCCTGATTCAATAAAGCTGTTCCCAGGTCATGTAAATGAAACTTAATATGTCATAAAATAACTGAGAACAATACAGAGATACTGTGGAAACATTATATTTCTGAGGAACTATATAAACATATACATATTTTCATACCTAAGTATGTATATGTGTGTGTATGCCTATATACCTACCTACAGACAGACAGATAGATATAAAATTATGTTCAAACACAAGGATTCCAAATTTTTCGTAATACATAAAATGCAAGTACTATAATTCACAAATGCTTTGGTCACTCCTTGCTGTCCCAGTGCTGTACAAAGACAGAAATCTGTCATACTTAAACCCTGGCCTACATTAAATATCTGGCATAGTATTTTACAAAGGTTTTCAGATTAGGAAAAAGGAATTCTACAGTAAGGCTGGCCCTCCAAAACTAAGTCATTAATCTCCTTTCCATGCATTACAGTATACACAAAGGTAAACTATCCCTCAGCTAGGTGTTACACAAAAACATTAGACACAAAGATGGTCCCTATTCCAAAAAGTAATTTGGGCACTTGCTTAACATAAGCACAGAAATGTCAGGATTCATTTCAGTTAGACAGCTCACAGGTTTAAAGTTAGATACCCATTTTAAAAGAAAAGAGACAGGACTGAGTTGAGGTCTAAAGATTCAGGAATCTTGTCATTTATATAATAAGTCATAGAAAATTAGCCTTGCTGTTGTAAGCTAAGTGTTCCAGCTACAATGGCAATAACGTAAAACTGTTGTACACAGGACAACAAAAGAAGAAAATATTCAAGATGGACAAAAGGCAGAGGCATAAATATAATTCCTAAGGTCTTTCTCAAAGTGACTCAGAGAATTTATAACTTTACACATTGTTTATGCCAATATTTGCAGCAACAGTTTTGATGGAAGTGAATCTTGAAGGTAGAAATGGAGTTAAAACCAGAAAATGTATTTTGAATTGTCAAGGATTTTCACAAACAGGCTAGAAGAGACAGTAAAGATCACAGTAAGGAAACTATGAACTAATAAACAATTAGTGAGACAAGATTCAAATTTTCAGAGGACTAGGGGAGTGATACAGAAAAATAAGGCAAAAAAGAGCTCATAGTGCAAAGATCAGACAAATATAGGTGGTGACAAGCTGAGACAAAGTTTAGAGAACTAATGAAGTCACTGTGTTCAGAAAGAAGGAAGGACCACAGAAATAGGAAGGAATTCTTCATTGCATTTACTGTCCAATTATATTTAAGTAAAAAACAATAAAATGAAACCTGATATGTCATTAAACAATGTTCTGCTGCCATGGCTGCTAAACCAAGCATGTGCTTTCATTGCTGAGGCGCTATCGATCGTGGTAGCAACCACGGTTTGCATTGCCAGGAAATTCATGTGGGAAAATGGAAAGGTTTGGGAACAAAGAAATACTACAAACTTAAAAAAAAAAACCAAATCTATATTGTCAGATCTGTAAATGTATGGATGTGAAACTTGTAAAAGCATTGAGACTATGCTTTTAAACTGTGTGTCAGGAAAAATATATTGCAATGCCCTCTGAAAGGGATGGTTTCGTTGCAGTTTAGTATGTTGACACCTCATTAGGCTAAGGTCAAGCCATTTGACTGACAGAAGCGATGCGCTGACTGGGAGAGCTGAAGCATTTTAAAGCTCAGGTTGCTATCAATTACATGACAACAAATACGGAAGAAGGATATGATTGTATCAAAAAAGGTTGCATGCAGATTGCTTAACTGGCTTAGTCAGCTGAAGTATGTATGTACATGCGCTTTCTATCAATGGTAGCTTGTAGCAGACTAATTCAGACATTAAGTTATGATATATAATGGGAATTTTCAGTAAAAATGTATTATGGTTAATTTCATAAAATGAACCATTTGCAATGAACCATTACATTTTATTCCATAAAAAACTTTGGCTTCTGATTCTCTCAGAAGAGAGACACAAAACTGTATGTAGCCAGAGTGCATGAAAACTTGCATTGTGTGACATGGTGCACAAAAGAGCTCAGAGAAAGCTGACTCAGTGCACCCCCTTAGATGTGATCCCAAAAGGCAGTTTTTCTAGTAAAAATGACAAGTAGCAGATTTAGGACAAAAATTGCCATGTGATAACACCTAATTTTCCACACAGAAACTAGGCAGTAACATGTTTGTTTTGTGGTCCTTTTCTTTCTAGAAATCAAATGTATTTCTAGCTTTGTACTGTGTCTTGTTTTGAAATTAAATATGGATTCAACACAGCAATGTACACAAAATCCTCAGAAAAGAAGCTCACAAAAACCAGATGCTGAGCGAGATGCCACACATGGAGAAACCCACTTTAAACAACTACCTTACTATAGTTACTTGAGTCAGCTCGAGTTTACAGCAAACAGAAGGGAGCTTTTCTTAGTTGCTATAAACTGGTGCACAGACTTTAGCATGTGAAACCAACACCCCCTTGAAAGACGCAGTGATTGGTTGTAGGATTTAGAGTTTTACAATTTTGTATCCCTGGCGACCAACTCTGGATGATACAAAAGCAAAACCCTGGACAATCTACCAGCTTCTCATGACCAGAATTATGTTTTTGTTTTTCTTTAATCTGAACCCGAAAGATTATACCTCTGTTGTGTACATTCCAAATCAAAGTCTCTGATACTGCTAGGAAAAACAAATTAAATGGGAGAGATGCTGCCAACTTCAAAGCTACACTTCAGCCTGTGTTTTTATCTAGTACTACTAAATGTAACTAATTTAGCTGAAAGAGATTTTAGGAGGAAAATATTTTTTTCAGTTGCTTTTACTTTATTTTCCTCCCTCTTTCATGAAGTGGATAGGTTTCTTAAAAAAAAAAAAAAAAAAAAAAAAAAAAAAAAAAAAAGGAGTTGAATTCAATCCTATTTCTGTCTTAATTTTTGGCTAGGTATGCTTTGTTCACACAATTGATCAGCTACTGTCTTGGAGGAGAAAGCATTAAAGACCTAAAGAAAGTCTGGAATCTGGAATGGATAGGGCAGAAAATAAAATGGTCTAATAGACTTTGAGGTCAGAAAGAACTATTACAACTGTTTGTTTGGATGGCTTCCGTACTTTCCCCTGGCGAATGTCTCAAGGATTGCAATATCTTCCCTCAGGCCAAAGTGTTTTAGCCCTGAGGATACTAGGCTGCTGTGTTTCTTAGGGAGGGGCCAAGGTGTCAGCAGCAGTACAGGTTCCTACTAGAAATCAATTCTGCGAAATACATCTTGGTGCTCTTTATCACATATTGCATAGGAATATGTTTCTGCTGCTCCTCTGTACCTTTCCTTTTACTGTCTTGAAAACTTGAACTATGGAAATTAGTTTCTGATCCCAGATATGGTAATAAAATTGTTTTCATACTGCAAAAAGACGGAGGACGCAGACATCTGAGAATGAAGTTATTCCATCCAATTCACAGACTTTGTCATCATGTCACATGTTCCTTCTCCAGCTTGTCCGCTGTAATCTGTAAGGCCAACTGATGATCACCTAAATGTAAGAAAATATATAGCTATATCTCAGATAGCTTTATCTAGCTCTCTGAGAAAGTAAAACTAATTTTCTCCAAGCTGTTTTAGGATCAGAAGAGATACAGTCATTTCCATGACGCAGAGCTTCAAGAATTATTAGAATGTTGAAGGCAGCTCAGAACTTTTTACATTCTCTTCAGCTCCCAAAAGAGAGGAATGACTCCACTCATTCATAGATTTACAGGATCAGCTATTTCAAAGCCAGAGGACACCATCATGACCAGCCAGCCTAATCATTTTTATTTACAAAGATTTTCTACAGAAACTTAAAGAAATTCAGAAAAACATGTAACCTTAAAGTGACCACTTCAAGACTTGGTGAGACAACCACTTCTCATAATAAATGGTTTAAAATCTTAATTAAACCCCATTTTGATTTGTAATTATTTAGGCATGTGATTCAGATTATTCTTTTACAGTGGTTTGTCTCTAATTATCTACTATCTCATAAAATGTTTTATCTTCTAATTAGGCCAACAAAGATTTTTATAACTGTTATGGTCTCTGATAAAAATGTCAAATAGTATAGGATCATAAAAACAGTTTCTGAGGGACTCTGCTAGGAACAGTCATACTCATTAACACCTTTACAACAACTGCATTTTGGGACTTGTCAGTTAGCCAATATTTTAGTCCCTCTAATTCATGTCCTGATAGTGCCATTTACAGCAAATATTTTTGAATCAAATGTCTAGGTAATAATTCAGTTAGTTCACAAAAAATCCAAGGATACAATGTCAGCGCAGTTATGCACTCTAACTAGACTTATGATGTCGCCAGAAAAGATAACAGTATTGCTGGACCAGACACACCTTCTATGGAAAAACATACTAATACATAGTAAAACATACTAATGATTCTCACTTATGTTTATAACCTTAAATTTTTTGCTGAATATCAAGTTACCATTTCATAATTCCACATAGAATCAGTCTGCAGCTAATAAATTCCTCTCATTCTTAAGTATTGGAAGAATACTGGTGATTTCTGAGTCTGCTTAAGTTTTCCTGAATTTGTTTAAAGGTGGTAAGTAGTTTATAGTTACAGTGCTTCTCAGACACTCTGTTTAAGATTTTGGTTGAAGTATGAACATATTCAAGCAGTTTCATTCAAGTATGACAATTGTTTAACCTCAGCACATGCTTCCTCATAATCTTTTCTTTTTCCAAAGATAAGCTTCCTATTCCATAGAGGTGGCACTCTTCCCTTTCATCACAGAAATGTCCTTCCTACCTTTTCATTTCATTTCACTGTGCATATTCAAATGTACTTCAACTGTAGTCTAGGACCTTTGCTTTGTTATAATTTGTTTAATAGAAGTTCTTCTTATTTTGACTTCATACAAAGCTTCCAAGAATAATAAATAGTCCTTCTTGCTTACTTTCTCTTTTTTTTTCTATTCTTTATATATTAAATTTTGTTGATGTTTTAACATTGCTCCCATACATCCATATAAGATCGCTTTGTCCCATGGTAGATTTCATAGAATCACAGAATCAGTAAGGTTGGAAGGGACCTCTGGAGATCATCTGGATCAACCTCCCTGCTCAGCAGAGTCACCTAGAGCGCGTTAGACAAGGTTGCATCCAGGCAGGCCTTGAAGATCTCCAGAGAAGGAGACTCCACAACCTCTCTGGGCAACCTGTGCCAGTGCTCCGTCACTCTCACAGGGAAGAAATTCCCCCGCATGTTCAGGCAGAACTTCCTGTGCTTCAGTTTCTGCCCATTGCCTCTCGCATGGGACAACTGAAAAGAGTTTGTCGCCGTCCCCTTGACACCCTCCCTTCAGGTACTTATACACATCAATAAGATCCCCCCTCAGCCTGGGAAAGAGAAGACTAATTTGTCTGTATGAGTAGAATCAAAGATTTTGGTCAGCCAGTTGTTTGTCCTTCAGCAACAGCTCATAGTCTTTTCAACCCAACTCATTCTAAATTTGTAGTTCCCTTAGTTATTCCATCAATATTTTAAGCTTTGAAAATTGATCCTAATAATGCACCTATCTTACATATAAATGGCCACTGCTATATTCAGTTCGGCACAAAACTGATATCACTAAATCATAACAACCTTTGTTAAACAGGTTATTTACTAACTCTTCTTTGTCTGTTACAAAAAGATCCAGCATTGTGGTACCTTCTGATTAATTTATTCGAACTTTTGAGAATTTATTTTCTCTTCAGAAATACTAAGAATGTTTTGTCACCGGCCATGTGAACTTGCAAGAATCATGCATCACATTAAAGTCATTCATAATAACTTATTTTCTTCCTATGTAGTATGTATAGGTATTGGATGAGACATTCATACTGTTTTTTCCTGAGATTGGGGTGTTCTGTCCAACATCACAGTGTTATTACACAAAATCACCTTGTGAGAAGTGAGACATGAAGATTTTGAGGTTCATATCTTGGTTCTCCATTTGTGCAACATCTTCCTTGGGAAGCGGACCACTTTAAAGGGCTAGCCACTTTAAGGCTATTTAATACCACAGTCATTATGACACATCTACTAGCTTAGCGGAAACTTGAGCCACAAAGAAAAACGTTTACAAAAGAATCACAAAAAATATTTGTGTGGAAACTAGAAACAGAGATCAGATAACAGGGTTCCAGCTCTTTCTGTAAACCCTACAACTCTTTGTCTTCTAGGTATGTGCAGAAGAAACAGGAAAAGAATGGAAAAGGACCTGTTGGACTATAAAGCACAATTCTTTCTAATCTCATTCAGAGCAGAACATACACATGTAAGATTCACACACGTACATGGTGATCTATGCCAGATTTTGAGATTTTAAAGAATTTATGACATATCTCAAGAAAATTTACAAATCTACAACTCTCAATTTTAAAATTATCTGAAGTTTCAGACAGGCAGAAACTGTACAAAACATATTTCTCACTTTGAATTATTGTAGTCTGCATTTTGTTTGAATAATACTTGCCATTGCTGATCTGGAGGATTACTGGAAGCATTGTCCTAAGAATGACATAAAAAAAGATACCTCTTTCTTCGCAGATTCCAGTGTGACAAATTTATCTACATTCACAATTCTCAGTCATTTTTAATCTATAATCTATATACATCTGAATGGGTAACTTAGAAACTGCGTGTTAACCATCATTTTTAATAGACATATCAAGTAGGAAAAAATGCTTACATATCAAATGGTGGCAGTCAGAACAAAAGTAGTTTGCTTAGTAGGGCAAAACTCTTATATTACTTCCTCTGTTTTCCAAAAACAGCACTCATCACCTACCATCTGTGCTAGCTTTCTGCGTGGACCTACTTGATTTGATTGACATTCTTCCCAATGGCAGAACTTTCAGTGCATGTTAACTTACACAAGAGAACCAATTTAAGCATCTCTCGTGTATAAATTAGCTAGAGAGTCTTGGAGATATACTGCTTATCTGATGGCATAATTGAGCCCAAAGCTCTAAAGTTGATCTTTCACAACTTGGCTGTCAAAAAAAAAAAAGGGAGGAGGAGAGGGAAATCTCTTCATCAGATTTATAACTTTCTCAGCTTCGCATAGAATTGCACATCTTTCGCATAGAAATTAGGAGAAGTTAAAACGAAACAGTGAAGCTTGTGGTGTATTTCTGACAGTAAAGATGTGCCAGTGTTGTAAATGATAGGAAACTTCGTATTTGTTACGAAGTTACTCATACTTAACTAAAATTCATTATTAAATTTTTTGAGTATTTTGGTTGTGTAAACTCACATTTGTGACATAACTGACTTCTGCTCCACCTTTTACCTGACAAGTGAATCGGACACTTTTGACTGCATTCTGAAGTGAAAGAAGTGTGAAATTTCTCAGTTTTGAAACTAGATTTGAAATACAATCATAGTAACTCTTGACAGTGTTAAGGCATTTACAAGAAGATGACAATCACAAAATGCCTGAAATAAAACAAGTTGCTGATCAAACTCCTTCTCCTACATCCTGTCACATAATTCAATATTTCTGAAAGCTTTACTGTGTCCATTTTAGATGTTTTGTCCTCCATATGTATCCTCAATTTTAAATCAAGTCACCAGGTTTCCTGACAATACTGTATGTTTTATATTCTTCCAAATGCTTTTACATTCCTCCAGACCAGAGGATAATCCAGTAACAGATCTGTCACAGAACCAGTACAACCTCAGCCTCTCTCAAATGTGTAGTGCATACATACATATATATACACACACACATATATGCACATGCATATATCTAGATATATTTATATATATTCATACTGAAGCACAGGAGCTGTTGTTGTAATCCACATCATCCGTAAGACAGAGTCTTTGTCCAGTATGCAGGCTCGATAAGAAAAGTATGATCCTTTTCTAGTAAGTTAAAAAATAAGTGATGAACACATGCTGTCATGCATACGTGGCCCATTCTCCACAGTAATAATAGAGTGTGTTTTCTGCAGGGTTTGAGTTGATCTGGCACCCAGAGCTGTGTGACCACCTGACTCTGGTAAACACACACACACACACACAAAAGAGGCCATCGAAACTTTACAAAGAGAAATATTTTGAAACAGAAAATGAGAGGATACAAATTTCAGATAGGCAGACTTCCAGCATTTGATTCCCCTTCTCTCCACTCACATATCCTCTAGTTCTGAATTTTCCCAGTATTTTATGAGAAAATGTAAAGACTCCAGAAATGGCTGACTAAGGAGTTGCACATAATATATAGGAAATAATTTGCAGAATAACCTTTACAGCTCACTCTAGAATTTATATTTAATGAGTTATGGTGTCATTGCCCTTACGCGTGCCATTTTTTAAGTAAATCCAACACCTTATTTTATCTTCTTTCAGTGCATCCTGTTCTTTCTGCCACAGCGTAAAAACCCATAAGAGCTATATATTTTAACTGTGGCTGTATAGATGGGAAGATGACAGTTCTGAACTCTGCTGGCTAGGTGTACCTCCTACCTTCAGCCACTAAAACATAGCATAACATGCAGGAGATGCGATCAAGCAGCACGTGAACTCTAATGCATGGGCTATCAGAGAAAAAGGAAGTAACCACCTGCTCTTCACAGCTTAGTGAATGCAGCCCCACACTTCTCCAGAAAAATTCTACCTAGGTTGCCTGTTTCAGTGAATTTAAGATTTACTGAATTTTGGTCAATTTCTCCATCTAAAAAGAAGAGTATATTTTAATCTTTTTGCTAGGTTGTTTCCCCATTTTTGTAACTGCCAATAAAAAATACCTATACTCACTCCTAAATATTGTATTTTGAACTAAATCTCCTAATTACTTTTAAGCAGTACCAAATTTTGCTAACTAGCATGTAGATAACACCAAAGAGAAACAATTCTGTAGTAGAATAACCTTCACAAACAGCTGGTCTTGACTTCACAGCATCTGATGCGGATAATGTTACTAGCCAAGAAATCCTTTTATGATAACTAAATCTTCAGATAAATTGTAAGAGAAGAAAATGATTCTCTTAAATGAATCCATTCACCAGAAGCATCAGTTATGGGTCATCTTATTCTAGAAGAACCAAAACACGTCTAATACTTTCCCTTAAAATCACAGTGTGGTTTTGTTTGTAAGGTAGTAGCTCTACTGAGTTATCTGTGTGACAACTAACGAAGTCAGAATCTATTGTGGACAACCTTACCCACACCTATCTCTCCTCCAGTGCAGTGCTGGACATCAAAGGTAGAAGCAGCATCACCTACACTCCTTCAGCAGTCAGTGAGACTTCACTGACTTCAGAGAAAAATGCTCACATATATCACCTGACTTTTCATTGACTGGTCCATTAAACCAGGTGAGATGAATCCCATTGAATTTGGGCTGATTTTCAAAGCAAGTAGTTGCCACAAGCTATCTGTCTAGGTAGCTGGTCATAAAGGATACAAGGTCTGAGCACAGAATCACAACAGGCCAAAAGTTGTTTGGGACAGGGACATTTCTGTCCCATATTTTTACAGGATTTTTTTTTATGAAGGACACCAAAGTTGGCTGGCTTTTAAATGTTATTGCCAGATAAATATTGTGAAATGAGGCTGAGACATGGAAATTAATCCTTCTCTTTTGAAAATAAGATCATTCTGTTATGGAACATATTTAGGAAATCAGGAAAAACTAGTAATGTGAGCTGTATTGAAAGGTGAAACTACTCTGCATATGTCTTGATATATGTCCTGCTGGGCTCACAGAACACTGAACTAAAGCTGGTTGCTGCCCTAGTTATTGTCTCCACCAGAGGAAGTTTTTCTATCTTCATATTTGTCTTGAGAAAAGGATATTTCTTTTTCTTTGTTTGCTATTTATTAAGAAAAATACTTGTGAACCTATATTCTTGCTTCTTCCCCAAATCTTCAACTGTAAGCTACCAGAGGATTTGCACACTTTAGCGTGGTAAATAGACGGAACAGCATGTCAGGACTCTGGAGATGTGGGCATCTGTTCTCTGCTGCGATAACACCAGCCACACTTCCTTTTGTGGCCACTTCGCTTTGCTGTGCTTCACTGCTTCCAGGTGTAACAAGGTCCAATTTCCTTAATGGAGCGTTTTGAGATGAATGGAGCTAGAAGCCCTATGTCACACCAGATTTGTATTTATCATTCATTTGCAATAGAATTACATCTATTATGAAGATTCATCATAAAAAAGTGGTATTTCCCTTACAAATTTCAAAAGTAATCCACATAGCTCTTTCACTAAGTGATTCTGTGTCCTCTTTCCTTGTAAACAGAGGAGGAGCATTTTATGTCTACCTGATAAAAAACTACATGCTCTTCCCAGCAACTAGTAAGGACCTGTCCCTACAAAAGCAGCGTAATTGTGAATGACCTCATTCATTTACAATCCTGATCCTATTCTGACAACAAATCCCATCTGTGTGTGTTTATTTTCAAAAGTAAAGCATTACCCCAGCGTGCGTTTTTGAACTGAAGCAGCTCACTAATATTCACTGGTATTACATTTACAGGACTGAAATTGTAATACTATTGTTTGTTAGCTGGAGAGTGAGTTCATTACCTTCAGGATCCCAACTGTTTACAACTAGTTGCTACCAGAAACTGTTTTGAATCTGTATTGGAAACTGCAGTCACACAGTAACACTTAGTTGCCTAGAGAGACCTGGATTTTCTGGTTTTCCCTGTAATCCCCCTGCTCACTCTACTATAACAGTGCTTCTGTATAGAGGGTGAGTGACTGTCTTGCTTCAGCTTGAGGGGACCGTTTACTGATTTGGTATCTCAAATGCTCCTTATTTTTTGCCCTCACTACTCAAAATAATTTAAGAACTACTGATTGTTGCTGCAACTGAGGGATTTTTTTCTCCTATTAGAGCTACATTACAGCAGACGTGGTGGATTACTTGGTTAGCTGCTGCGAGGGAATGAGGCTTTCATGCATACGTATTTCTCCTGCCTCTGGATGGCCTTTATTTCACTTTATGTCACTTACAGAGCACACAGGAATGTGTGGAAGCACTTGTGTATGTTACTACCTGTAATCTATTTATCGTGGAGGTACTAGAGCTGTTACAAACTACTGTAAACCTGGTAGTCTGAAGCTATGAAAGAGGATGATCTTACTCTTAACACCTGACACTAAAGCAGCAACAAAGCAGCCCAGAATGCCTGGAGGTGTACGGAGGCCCCTGCCAAGGCAGTGAATGCTCTGCCTGCATCTGCTTTTGCAAAAAGGTGATTAACAGAACGGGCCAGGCCTCTTTTGCATGTCAGTTATGTAGCAGTTTATAAATTTTCTGTTTAAAAAAAGCTGTGAAGTTTTACTGTTGAAGTGAATATAATGTTGGCATTCATATTTGGAAGTAAACAGATGAAAGATGGAAAGAAGTCTAATGTGCCCACTGTGTGGGGTCATCCTGCCCACTGCAGATGGCTTCTGGGAAAAGCCAGAAGAATAATGAGAAGAGAGGAAAAATGAAGAAGAAAATGAAATTTGAGAGGAAGAATTTCTCTGTTAGACAGAGAACTTACTAAGGGTCCTGTTTGCCTTTAATTGTACTCTGAACAAAATGTGTCCAGCACTTCAGTGTCTGAGCAGTGACCAGTGGCCAAGAACAAGCAACAGTCTGGAGTGGCACAGCTGCACAGCAGCCTCTGCGCCAGTGTGTATTGCTGAACTTGGATCTATTCAGCTGAAGTCAACTACGGAGCCCGGAAAAACTGTACCTATCCTGCTAGCCTGGGGACTGAACTAGGCATGAGTACCGGAAGATAGCAGTTAGCTCCTCTGCTGTGGGAAGAGGACTGGTGACTAGGGGAAGAAAATGATAATCTTACCTGCTATTATTTAACTCATATTTGCCTTTGCTGTGTTATTGTGTTTTCCTTTTGTTCCTAATAAACTGTGTTGATTTAAACCACATTAGTCCCATTGTTGAAACACAGGGAAATGTCAAATACTGAATTACTGGACTACAGAAGACAGTTATTTAAGCTTCTACCCATGAGTTCACAAGCACATTGTTTAAATATTTGTAGAAACCCTAACAAATTGAACCTTCCACCATGGCAAAGTGTTTGCATCAGCTTTTATATTGAGAATGACTCAGTCTCTTACTTTTTTCATCAGGAGAGTTTGGCACTGTGGACCTGAAGCTCACTATCTTTGAGCTTTCACTTGCCTTTCCAGGTAAGTTTAGAGATAACAAACATCTTTAAAAAAGAAAGCAAAATGTAAGAAAAGGAGGTGGAAGTAACAGAAGCCACAAGCCAGATTTTGGACACTGAATACTGCTTTCCCAAAGAAAAGTTCCTTTTGATGTTTCTAAGCAACATCATTACACTGATTATCAAAATAATTGCTATGCAACCACTTTATGGACAACACAAGCACCATATGTACCTTCTCCATGGTCATGCCAGTAAAGCCTGCTGTATCTGCTCTGACCTCTCATTTAAAAGCAATGGCACTCATTCTGCAAAATAATAGTTCTGCTGCATGTTAGGGGTGGCCTCACTGTCAGTCGGTTCTTCCACTAACTTCTATTAGTGACAATACTGGGAGAGTGCATCCTTAGGTAGAACAGATTTCACTTTGTTAGTGAAAACTGCCATAACGAGGATCTGGATGCAGCCAAAAAGGGTTTTCAAACCATATTCCAAATCAAAAATCTTTCCTACAGCATTGTACAGAATAAATGAAACAGCAGGAAAGTTTCCTTGTTTCTGTTTTTTTTTTTTTTTTTTTTTTTTTACTTTGCAGTTTTTCAGTTGTAGGCAACTCAAATGTGTGTGGGTACTTATTCATGGCTCTCTATCTATCTCATGATCCTTACCAGCCACTTCATTTCCAGACTGAACTGTATTTTATACGTGAAGTTGCTATTGTTCCAGCTGGTGTTGAAACACGTCTTCTAGCTAAGGATTTCCAAGGTTAAAAATGTCCATTTGGGGCCCAAAACAGATGTAGAATGCAGCTCATATAAATATCCATTTGAAACTTGAAGAGGCCATAGGAATTACATTTTTCCATTGCAAATGAAATAAACATATTTTATCTTATGTTCTATCTGGGATCCTCAAAACATGCTACATGTGGGTTCTATAGAAGAACCCATGGAGTATACTATTAAAAAATGAAGAACTGGGTTTCCCGCTCTCACAGAAAAATATGTTCTGGGATGGGAGGCAGGGACTTGTGTATCCAGATAGTTCCCAAAATTTTCACACAGAGTAGAATTTCCATATTTTCATGGAACAAGTTTGCAAACTCCTCTCCTCACTGTAACAAGCCCTGTGATCCAGCCTACTCTCCAGCTGGAGGGAGCTTTGACCTGACATTTCTTATTGGGTTCCTCAGTATACCTCTTTAGCAGTAATAACATTAATAAGGACATCTGAGTTAGAATAAGAAATATCAGGAAGTGAACTCAGTCTGCCTGTGTGCCTGGTGCTTGTATTGTTGTTTCTGTTTCTTAACTATCCCTTTTTTGAAACTGTTAATTGCTGGTCCTCCATTTCTATCCAACATTTTGTTTCTTTCTTCATTGTCCTATTTGCTTGGATTTGACATCACTTCCCATCTCTTTTTCAACTTTGATCTGTTTAATCTCCCTCAACTCTAACTTCTCAGCTGAGTTCTCCTTTCACATTGAGGCACAGTGTAAGCAGAGCATCCTGAACTTTAAAAGATCTCCCTCGCCTGAAGACTTGTTTAATTCTGAATCCTCCCTTTCCTTCCTTGTTTGCTGTTGGTTAAAATTGAGGATCACCAATGCCAATGCCACACTGAGTCATCCAAGCACAGAATGAGAAAAGTTAAGGTCTGCTCAGGTTATGTGAGGTCATTACTACCACTTTTGCTCATTAAATCTCTGACCAATGCTGCTGTACATGCCCTTTCAGTTGTGCCATTCAAAAGCTGCACCAGGCGGAGTGTAGATATTGTCCCATGTAGACACATGGGTTCAGATGGCATGCTATGCAGCAGCAGTGGTAATGGTGAAAAAGCTTCATGGACCAGTGCTGGGATGAAATCTGAAAGATGTCTGTATCTAAAAAAGTGCATTGGCACGGCAGCAGTAGGGGGCTGTTAACCTTTTCCACTTATTAGTGGGGAAAGTTGCATGTTGAAGGGGAGTTCACAGGTCTGTCCCTCCTCTTCTATAAACCTTCAGTTAAACCTTTTGAGACAAATTGCCTCACTCTTGTCATTCTTGGACTGTAGCTCTCATAGAGCAAGACTTTCTTCTTGTTTTTATGTAGGGCATAATCTGATGGGATCCTCTAGTCCTGGCTAGAATCCTATAGATGCTATTACAATGCTCCTACTATTAATATCCTCAAAAGATTACTGTTTTGGGGAAGCTAAGTAAGAAGCTGCTGAAGCTTAGTGCTTCAAGGCATCTGGGAGATGTTGATGTGGGAGAAGAAGAATGTGCTTTGACTTGATAAGGTTTTCTTAGCATGTTTTCCTGCCTCTTGATTCAGAGGCTGGAAGGATGCCCACTCTGGAAAGTAGGCATAAAACTGAAGCTTTTCCAAATGTTTTTTGGTACCTGGCATATACTTTAAATAGAGCTTTTAACCAACCATTTAACCCTCTTTCTTAACTATGTGCTTTGGAGAATTTAGAAGAAAAATTATCCTAAGTAGAGTGTTAAAATGAGCATCAGACAAATACCACTCCAAACAGGACATCATGTGAACACCCTAGTGTACACCTACTCTTTCCCATTTCAGAACAACATACTGAAATTATTCACTGTCTGAAGTGAAAACACCAAGGACATTTTGTTCAGCTGCCTGGGATTCTAGCATGATGGTAGTTTCTAATGCAGAAGTATTCATCTGGGACATCTTTGCACATGAGAGCATGCAGTCATTTTGGTCACTGTAGTTACAGTTGCAAAACAGTTTCCACTATGGTCTCCTGCTTTCTCATGCCTGTAGCTTTCCAAAGGAAGAAAAATTTGGATTGATTTTGCTATGATGAATCTTCTCTGGAGCATAACTTTTCTTATGAAAGGCAACAAAATTAGACAACTTAGAGTTGCAGAAAGCTAAAAAATACATATTTTTTCTATGATGAAACAGTCTAAATGTAGTTCTTTCTTGTGTTGTCAATACATTGTTAAATTTATGCAATTAAATCTCACGGCATCAGAACACACAATAATTTTAACAATCATAGTGGATATGCACTTTTTTTCTATTCTAGTTGTAAGAACCACTTTATTATTTAGCTGGAAATCTTTTTTTCCTTTCTCTGTATTGCTCCAGTATATTTATTATATTTAGATTTAATATATTTATCTCTAAAGATCAATCTCTGAGGAAGTTCTTTGAGTGCCTATATCAGTGGCTCCCCAGTCCTGATTAGGCCAGTATACTTTACTGCTTCATATTACTGTGTCACCTCCACTTCATCTGTAATGAATCATATGGAAAAGCCTCTTGATGACCCAGATGGACTGGTCTTAGAAGCAGATGGAAAAAAAAAGAGCAATTCCAAAGGCTGTTCCTTCTTAAAGACCAAGAGATACCATGGAGGAGGAGGAGATGAATGTCTTCTTGTTTCACCTCTTCCTGTGTCTTGTAAATTGTAGACAACCATAGAGAAAAAGATCTCTATTTGTGATTAACTATCTATCTAGCATAATAGTCTTCAGTCTCACTTGCATTTCCACTGGCCATGTGTACTGCATCACTTTTTGTTCTTGAATTATTTTCAAACAAAAGCATTTTTCATTTTTATTTTGAAATTGTTTATACAAATGCTATACAAATTAATCCTTAATTATTTTATAATAACTCTTTTAATTATTTACTTGAAATTTCTTGTTCATCAATCACTCTTAATTATAAGGATTAAATCTGAAACTCCACAGATTATTTCCCTTTTCAGTCAAAATCAGTTTTATTATCCACAGAACTGATTTTGAGTATCTTCAGCATCCATTGTTGTTGTTGTTGTTGTGTTACTTTTTTTGAGAACATACTTAAAAACCTTTCAGGTATATGAAAATTTTTAAAAGCAAATATAATCTGCTAGATGTGTGTGAATGAAAATGTGCTTGAGAATTCTTTCAGTTATACTTTAAATTTCCTCAAATAAACAGAAACACCTTTTCTTACAATCAAAGGAAATCAAGCTATTATTAGCACTAATAATTGTTTATTTATTTATTACTACTGGACTGTCCCACTTTTTAGAATTTGAGTTTCAAAGTAATATTATATGACTGACTTTCTTTAAGGGTCTCCATTCATTCATATTCAATTTTCTTACAAATTAAGCCAAGGATGCTTTTTTGAAGATCTATGTATTCTTTCTCTCTCTATGTGTGTGTATGTTTATATAAGTGTACATTACACATACAGATTTAAAACACATATACATATATATATATGTACTGTGTCCATATAGAGAGAGATAATAAAGGCACAGAAGAGGAATCAAATAAAGCAGGTATTGGGGGAATACTGATTTCTGAACTTCAATGCATTCCTAAGGGAATCCACTTCGGACACTATGTGAAATTTCACCATTCTAGTTACTCAAAGTAAAGGTGACATCCATGATGAATCATGCATGGGCCAAGTCATTTGCATCTTTCCCTCATGAAAAAAGTATTTCAGTATCACCAGAGTCACAATACTGTTAATCCTTTTGGATAAATGGTTAGCAGGCTTTCAAGAGAAAGTCGCTAGGAATCATTCCTTCTATCATCAGTGATCTGTTATTGAAGGTTGAGATTTGTTCCTCAGGAATTTCACCCTGTGGTGGCCATGGTACCGCGTGACCTCGTAGGTTTTTTTTAAGTCTCCCCTGCTCTTCCACCCTGCTGCAGTCTGTGGTAACCTATCCCAGTTCAACTTTGTCATTTAGTTCATTCTATCCCATAACAACTTTGATCTGTGCTTCCATTTTGGAAGAGGAAACATTCCTCCTGCTCTAAGCTTCTCAGAGGAGGTCATAAAACCACTGAAAAAATTAGATTGGCAAGGACCTCTCAAGGTCATCTAGTCCAAGCTCAAAAGTAAAAGCAGGCTAATGTCAAAAGTAGACCAGATTGCTCAAGGCATCATCTAGTCAAGTTTGAAAATATTCAGGAATGGAAATTTCACAGTTTTTGAGGGCCAGAGTGCTCGAGCGCTTAGCCACTCTCATGTTGAAGATGTTTTCTTTATATCCAGTCAGAATTTATTTTGCTGTAGCTTGTGACTGTTGCCTCCTGTCCTTTCATTGTGAACTTTCTGAAAAATTTTACTATGTCTATAACCCTCCAATAGATAATTAGAAACTGCATTTGACACCACCTTTCTCTTCTCCAGGCTAAATATATCCAGTTCCCTCAGATTCTCCTTGTAAGTCATGCTCTGCCCCCACAACCATCTTCCTAACCCTCCACTGGACTTTTTTTAGTTTGTCAACATCTCTCTCCTGCCGATTAGATGCTGTTAAAAGAATATCAAGCAAAATCACATACATGGCTAGAATGACAAGGCAATTGGAAGGGAATTTAAGCACTTCATGAAAGTGATACATAATCCCTCCCATTCTAGATATATATATATATATATATATATATATAAACCTTTTAATTTTTAGTCATTTTTAGTCAGATATTTGTTTAATAACCTTTACATTTTATATGAGAAGATATAAGTAAGTGTAATAGGTTCTGCCTTGCATTTGCTGATGTTTAGGTGCTGTGTATTCACCTTCACAGATCTGCACACATCATTAGACTTTCATAGGCAAGTTCTTGGTAGGCAAGTAGTACAGTAAGACAGAATATATCTTTCAATATGTGGAAAAGCATCAGGTTTCAATATAGTGCAGCAGTGCCTGCTACTCCTCTGCATGGATTAGTATTCACAGCATTTATATACAAAATGGCTGGGGATTTTGGTTTGATGTCGTCTGTATTCCTGCCTCCATGAGCTCCCAATAAATGCTCTCCTCTCTTACTCAACATAGCCAGTGATGTGTTTTCTGTAGTATATACAAGATACACAGTTTCCCATATCTAATTTTTCTGAGGGCTGAGAGAACATCACAGAGACTGATTCAGGTCTTTGCCCTGAGCTGAATTCTCTCTCTGCTGCATATCCACAGATAAGCCTTTAAAACAGATCTTTTCGGTGGCAAGAGCAATAGCTGAGATGAGCAATAGCAATAGATGAGAAAAATACAGCAAGAGTCATTAAAAAAAACACAAAAGATACTGAATTCAAAACAAATCATGGCAGTAACAGAACATTTGAACTATGTTATATCCAGCCTATTACTTTATAAACGTGCCTTTCTCAAATTTCATCTGTCCATTGAATGACAGTGTTTTAATCCACTGGATTGTCAGAGGGTGGCAATGTAAGAACACAAAATAACCACATGGGCAATTAGCTAGAGCTTAATAGAGCTCTGAGCAGCCAGCTTTCCTGAAAGAATCACAGCTTTCTCTTTGTCTACTGCTGTATCATTCAGGTTGCTGTGAATACCATCCAAAACAAGGCAGGGTGGTCCTGAAAGAACACCACGCTTCATGTGCAACTGTCTCACACACTGAAAACCTTCCAGACAGAGACGAACACACTCTGCTTATTTACAGTTCAGCCATGCTCATCCCAGGCTGAGCCGCTTCCAGGTCTGCCAGAAGAAACACAGAAGGCTGTCTCATGCCTTGATCCCCGCGCTGTGCCTCCTGGAAGCCCGTGCACCCCTGAGCACCTGGCTTTTCCGCACTTAGTAGCCTCTCAATACATCTAAGCAGGGCTGCAGGACTTGCCAGGTAGTTTTCTGTTACAACAAAACAAGACAGAGCATGTCCAAGAGTGAGGGTGCTTCCTCTCTTTTTTTTTTTTTTGCCTTCTTTTCCTCTGCTCATATCTCCCGCAGTTAGTTGTGCAGTCATATGTGATGTTGATACTTTCAGCCCCCAGATAGTCCCAGGCGATGGCTTTCTCCAGACCATTGCTGTGAAGGTGCTCATGTACCTCATTACCCTTTTGCAGTAATACAGCCCCTTGGTTAGCTGTGTGCCAGCTCTGATTACAAGCATTAAAATACTTTATTTTGTACTAAGTTTGCAGGCTTAAAGTAAACCTGAACTTACCATGTAAAAGGAATACCTAGGAACATAAGTCTACAATGCAGTCCATGCACACAGGTACTAACAGTGTAGGACAGCCACAATTGCCATTTTTTTTCCCACCAAATAATTGTCAGGTTTACCTTCCACAGCAAAAATTCTGTTTTCTTGCCTTGATTCCTGTCGGTAGGGGTTCACACCACTAGATGGTGCAGAGGTACTCAGACGGCAGAGGAGAGCCTGTTTCAGGGATCATCTCCTGCACAGGAATAGGTTTTCTGTCAGACTTGTTTGCTCTGGCGCAGCTGTGCTACTGTTGAGGTAGACTGCTCTTTCACAGACCAAAGCAGGACAAATGCTCGCTTGCGTACTTGCAGTAACTATAATTTTATAGAAGTGTTTTCCTCGTACATGGGAGTGTTATGACTTATCTTTCTCCTATTAGGTTTGGGATTAAAGCTGCATTTGCATGCCTGTAGGATGACTCATTATTCATTTCAGTACCTCTGTTAGTGACTAAGAGTAAAGTTTTTACCAAAGTGCTTTGGTACCATCTTTGGAACAAGTGCTGTCCTCTCTGCACTTGTTGCACAGCTAAGCTCGCAACTTTAATGGGTCTGGCCCCCATTTTGAACACAGTCCTTTAGCTTTTCAGTTTGAGCTGTCTATCCTGGACAAATAAGATATGAACATAAGGTGAATTTGTCACAAAGTCTTTCAAAAAAATTCAGATATTAAAATGTATTCCTTCCCCAATCATTTTACTGTCGTCATTCCATGTGCTACATCTAATTTACAATGTGAGATCTCTTGGAACAGTGACTCATCTCTTCCTTATAAAGCATCATGCACGCAAAGCTATATTAATAAAGTAATAATAATGACATTGTCTCTTAGAGACTGGGACAGAGATTACTGACTTTGTTGCAGCTTCTAGTAAGGATATAATATAATTGTGTCAGTCTTGGATCAGGGTGGGGATTGATAATACAAGGTCTTTAAGTGGCGAACCATGGACGAAAGCTCAGAGCTATCTGATCTTAAAATAGAAATCAAGGGCCAGGACCTCAAATGAAATACACCGTTAACGTAAACAGTTTGAATCATCTCCAGCTGAGAATCTCAACAGCAAGTGCCCGTGATTCAAACCAAACAGATCTCATGAGACAATTCAATTCCACTACTGTTGGAGAAAAACTGGGGCACAGAGAAACAAATTTATTTGCCAAAGAAATCCAATACATCTCTGAATATGGAAATAAATGTGATTCTTACCAAGAGAATGAACATTCCATAAAGAGAGTTAGCCCTGGATAAAATGTGGGAAGTTCGTATTTCTTATTTGCTGAGCCTTCTGCTGAGTACTCAGTGCTAGAAGCTATAAATTTCTATTGGCAATGATGTGGGAAAGACACAGAGTATGGTGCTCTTCAACAATAAAACAGACTCTAAACACAAATTTTAAGCTGCTCAAGCCATATTGTCTGCCTACTATGGCATATACACTATGGTATTGGCATATTATGTCAGTACTTACTGTATGAAATAATAAATACAGTGCTTTTAAATAATCAATATGAACAGATTACAGACAAATTAGTTCACACTTTCTAAATCTCAGCCAGTATAATCCTTAGCAGACACCTATAACTATGGTTATCGATGTAAAGATATAGTAAAGTAATGTGTATGGATTTTGCTTATACTCCCTCTCAGACCTCCATATTAATGTAATTATATGAACTTCATCATTTCTTTGGTTACTATCAGAAACAGAAAATGACAGGAGAGTGGACAAGTTGTTTATATGAACTAAAGAAATAATTATCAGATTATTCATGGCACTGTAAAGAATAGGAATGATAAGCAGCCCAGCCATTGTAATGTGGTTAGCTAACGCGAGTTAAGCATTGTGAAGACAGAAAGAACTCTACAAAGGTTAAGCACGATTGTTGTCACTGTTAATTCAAAGTGATGGAAGAACAGGGAAACACCTCTTACTATGTGCTCTGTAAAGTTTACAGAAACTGAAATTTAGAACTGAGAGTTTTACAGATGGGACAAAGCATTACCAGCTGGGGAGCTCTTTCTGTTTGTTCCTTGCTGAGGTCTGAGTAGCTGGTCATGTCAATAGTGGCAGAAGTACAAAACACATCGCACTGGGAGCGAGGGACGCAGGTCTGGCTGTGAGCCAGGCTGGCTCCCTCAGTCCTGTACTGCTCGGATGCTCTAGGCCCCATATAAAGAGCTGCAGCACCAAGAACTGCGGGTTCCCACACACAGTACTCTGTTATGGTCTCAAGGGCTTTTGAACCTGATCTGCGTGGGCGTAAGCATTCTGGAAACGTTAACTTTCTTTGGCTGCTGTTTTGTACTTATAGACCTCTCTGTATTTACCCCATGGACTTTGTCTGGTCTTAGGCAACATTTCTTGTATATATTGCATTAAAAAAAAATCGTTTTCTAGAATGTGTTGTTTCACCAACGTATTGTTATGTGAAACTAGACAAAACCAGCATTTTTGTTCTAAAGGAAATTCTGGTGTTTTAAAAGCATTACTGTTTCAAACTTGAAATTGAAAGAGCTGTAAATTCTTGATAAATTTTAAAAAAATCATTTCAGGTTATTGAATTTTTTCCAGTTTCAGAATTTTATTGAAATCAACATATTCCTCTGAAATATACAGATTTTAGAAAAATTAATATCTTGATAAAAATATACTTTGTCAAATATTTCATCAAGCTTTTCTGTGTTAGGTATCTCTCCTATAAACAATATTGGACAAACATCCATTTATCTGCCAAAAAGCTTGTGGTAAGAAATCAAAACTGGAGAATGAAGAAATAGCTAAGCTTCAGAGCTGGGTTGAACATGGATTGAAATATGGATGAAAATTTTGCACGGCCAGAATCTCAATTTCTTTTTAACTGGCAAACTTTTACATTTTAAAATTTCATTAAGAGGAAGGAAACAGTCATAATATTGAAAGCTTGTTTAGGTACGGTTTGTAGTGAGAAGTGTTTCCAGAGAACACAAAGATACCTGCTTCTGCAGGAATAAGATGACATCTTTATGTTTCAGACTTATTGCCAGTACCTGTGGTAGTATTTTGCAGATCAAATAACCAGAGAAATTCCTCATTCCGAGATGTTTTTAATCAGCCATAATGTGCAGGATAAGCAAAGAGATGCAGACACAGAGGAAGGAGAAAACAGTAAAAAGAGGAGTCCTGGAAAGCTGACTTAATCCATGGAAGGTATGCACTTATATCTGGAGCCCATAAGAATCATGGACGATTCTTATGACTGACTTCAGACCTTTCAGTTCATTGGAAGCCGACATTCAGAAGAACAGTATTATAATGGCTCTTAAAACAGCTCTGAGAGAAAATCTGAAATGATTCAGAGGATGATTCACTTATATTGATAGCAAAACATCAGCAGTAGCTAAACATGACAGATATAGTGGGTACAGAGACAGCCCAGCCAAGACTAAATTGGAGTATTGAAAATGCACTTGTGATTTAGTCATCCAGATAACAGGCTATGGGTTGTGAGGAACCAATATTAACTTAGAAGCATTGCATTACCTCCAGGGTGAGTTGGAAGTAATAGCTTGTATTGCCAAAGGCAAAAAAAGTTTGTTCACATTAAATTGACTGCTGTCAATTTTGGGGTGTGATTCAGACTAATGATTTCTCTACTGTTCCTTTCCTGATAATATGTATTATAAGAACTGAATTTAATTCAGCTCAGGCTTCCTCTGTGCTACAGAATTTTGCACCTCTGCTGATGCCTAACCTGTGACAAAGCTGAGTTGCAAGAGCACCACAGGTCAAAGCAACTGTAGCAATGGTGCATGTATTTGCCAATTGTAGTTCTGTTGGTAAAAGACCATCTAGGTCTTTTGGCACCTTTTGATGCAGTACCCTAGGGAATGTCGAACTGGCATATGACAAGAAGAGGAAGTTCACACCATGGGCACGTTCAGGTAGCACAAATGAAAAATCTGGAACACAAAGCAAGTGGAAAATTGTGGGTAGTGAATAATATACTTCTTATGGTGTCATTCTGATCACTCCTTTATCTCTTCCACTTATTCTACCTCCTGGGGTCTGAGTGCCTTCAGTCTCCAGTGGTACCTGTGCCAATGCACATGCCACTACTTCGAATTCAAAGGGCTACCCAGTGAGAATGTCCTTCCTCCCAGAGAGCTGTGTCACCAATTTTTAGACATGCTCCTGGGCCTGCAGGAATGAGAAGCTATGAAAACTACGGATGAGGCCGACAAACAAAGCGGAAGGGTGTTGTAGCAATGATCTAGAACTTGAAAGTGTGTATGAAACTATTCATTTGCTAGCTGAACATTATTGAATGATTTTGCTAATCTTAGGAACCTTACATGCGTTTGTGGTTGGAGGACAAACAGTATGGGTAATGCAACTTTCATGTATAAAAGCCAACTTTTCTAAGCACTGATGAAAGGTTCAGAACAACGAGCTGCCATGTGTTTTCCTTGCAGAGGCTGTGACTTTGGACCATGGCTGGTGGTGGTGGGAGGTAGGAAGTTCGAGATCACCAATTTCCCAAGCTGCTGTGGGACAGGAGGTCACAAAATTGTCCATCAGCTTTGGAAGTTCAACACAGGGCCAGAAATAGAGCTTACTGTGGTGTTAGTGGGTGGTGGAGTGCATTGTAATAATGGTTTAAGAGCACATGCGTGAAGCTTCATATAGGAGCATAGCTGCACTGGGATGGGAGGAGGAGGTGAGGCTAACATGCTTGTGCATCTGGATGACACTACAGTTTTGATAACTCTACTAGAAGCCATTTATTTCTTAATTGTACATTACATGGAAGTGTTGAAGAGTACATGAATATTTGGAGTTTAAACAAAGTAATAAAGCTATTTGGAACAAATCAAATCGAAGTAAGTTTTAAAAAATAGCCTCTAAATGCTTGTTTTTCTGAGGCATTCCTTCCCTCGACCATTCACAGACTGTACATTCCCTTTTCTTCTCAGCAGCATCCTTCTGTGCCAGTATACAAACACATCTTTGAATTGTCTTTTTCACTGAATGCTTTGCACGGTCACACTTGCAGAGAACAAGAGTCAATAGTGAAAATACCTCTTTCTAATTTAATTTGTATTTATTATTATTATCATTAAATTGATACAAGGCAGAGGCTAGTCTGTGGGGGAAACTTGCTCCTGGACATCTCCTGTGCCATTGGCATGGCAAGTTAACCAAGCACGTTTCCTTACCACAAAAAAGGCTACGGAAGGACCAAAGACCCAGGAAAGAGCTATGGAAGCAGAAGCTACATCTCTGCCAGTAAATTAATAATTTCTGGTATTGTTCTCAGGCTCTGTAGCCGGAATGGCTCACAACTATAACAATAAAGTCTTTTACTTCCCGGAATAACGTGGGCCCATACAAACTGCTATTTGGAAAGGCCCCTCTTGTGCCTGGGGAACCTGCTGCTTGGCACAGGTCCTGTCCCAGGGACCAGTTTAGCAGTGCAGAGGATCAGTTTCCAGTGCATTCTCTGATACTGGTTAATGCACTGGAGAGGTATAGCCAAAGAGTGCGAAAACGTTGCAGGTTGCTTCTGCTGCTATTTCCTCTGTACCACCGTGGCAAACAGGATCAGCAGTGCAGCTACGACTTTGGGTCAGAACACTCATTCCTGTCTGTTCTGATTGTTCTTTATGGTTGAGTCAAGTTCCCCTTTGTACATACAGCTTTTCTTCTTGAATCCTTTTCTCTCCTTTTTTTCTCTCTCTGTTGTACTGTACCCTCAATAAAAAAAAAATAATAAAAAAAAAACTCTGCTACAAAAGAATGTTTCTTTGTTCTTTGGTTTAGGGATTTTCCATTTTTCTCTGTGTACTTCCCTAGGGAGAAACTTAAACAGGTTTCCAACTGCTATTCTCTTTAGTTTATCCACTGTTCATCATCTTGTTAATGATGCTTTTGTTTGTTTTGTAACTTTTTCCAGCAGGGTGGGGAGAGGCGTTAGAAACTAGTCTGCTCATGGCTGGCTATGCATTGAAGCATTGAATGCTACAACAATTTCATAGTAAGAAACAGGATTAATACATTATTTCATAAAAAATTCCACAAATCATCAGAACATTACACTCACTTGGTCTAATCCTGGCCTAGAGAGCAGCTCTCCATTCTTTGTTTCCCAAATCTTTCATTGTTTAATTTGAGGATCAAGTTTTTGAGTTTTTTCAAGCTTTTGAAATCCTTTTTTTTTTTTTTTTTTTTTTTTTTTTTTTCCCTATTTTGTTTTAAAGAAGTGGTGTCAGCTGACATTTCAACTGGATAATATTGAAGCCAGTAGTGGAGAATGGAAAGAGTTCCAGCAGAATTGCTTTAATCGCTTAAAAGGGAGTTTCTAGGAGCTCCAAATTTTTGCCTTCTTTCTGATAAAATAGGAGTATTTTTATAAAAATTTGTTCCCCACAAATGAGAATCTTGAAGCTGATATATGACTCTGATATATAATCATGTAAATATTTTTTTATTTGGCATAGACATGGTGTTATATCATTTGGAAAATGGTCTTAATGAACAGGCAAGTGTAGTTTTGCCAAAACAAAGTGATGAAAGTGCTCAAGTGCTTCTAGTTTAGTGTATTTACTATAGATCTAAATTATATAATTAAAACATGTGTTTTCATCTTCTGTGAAAAACTGTTTTCCTGAAAAAGAAATCAATGAATGGTTAAGGTAGGCAATGCATACAAAAATATGGAACCTGGATTCTTGGATGGAATTAAAATGAATGTGAAGACAGACTCTGTATCCTTTTCCATGTTGCTAGCATTCAAACCTTTATCACAAGTCTCATTAGAGATGATGTCCCCTTAAAGAGTCCAGTCTATAGACTTAGGTTTTCTTTAATGGCCTGATGACTGTAATAAAGCCTGAAAGTATGAGAGACGCCTATTCATATAGATCTAAATTCAGAAAAGAAATAGCAAAAGCCACATGAAAATCATTATTTTTTACATCAATATTAAATTAATTCCATATTGCTCTTTAGCTCTTGTTGCATTTCCTTTAGCTCATGCTTTTACAGCACAGAGTACACCTCTGATCCTCCCTGAGGTTCTGTGAATTGCTAGGAAACATTGCTGCATGGTACTGCAAGTGCAAGGAGCTGTCAAGGCAGAGTCTGTAGAGACGAAAGCACAAGCCTTCTTGTATTGGAACTTCTTGTATTGTTATATATGTGTTATGACCAACTGTATGATGAACAGAAATACAAGGGGGGTGCAGGGTGCTGGGAGAAGTGGTGTACATGGAACAGGGCCAAGTCTGTGCAGCTCAGAGCAATGCTCTGTACTGGAGCTAACCCTGAGCAGCCACTGTGCTTGCCCCGTGCAGTGCAACATCCATCACAAAAAGCTGAGAAGCAGTAGCACTACGTCAGCACCATCCTGAGCCGGGCTTAGTTTTGTACTGCTTGGTCTTCTTCTGGTTTTAGAACTAACTTATTTGGCCAGCATCACCTTACATTAACCCAAAATGTTTAATTAGTTTTCTTTAACCATAGTTGCTTAAGACTCTGTTTTTTCCCCTCCTTGCTTGTTAATTTTTGAAATTGCGGTTTATATTAATTTTTAAAAACAATACAATAAAAAGCAAAGGTCACAATCTCCTTTGCATATAGCCTCTTAATAGATCTTTCCACTCTGTGGAAGCAGAACAGTCTGGTTGATCTTCACATTTCCAGGAAGAAAGTGGATAAGCTTTTGCCTCTGTACTTCCAGTCTGATCTGCATTTCAGTTGGTGCAGAACAAAGTGTAGTATATAGTAAAAAACAGGGGATAGTAGGTTGAGACCTGTTTTTCCACCTTTCCAGGCAGAAGGGTCAATGATTAATGCAGAATACTTTATAAATGGTGCTGAGCACTTAATAACTGCAGACCTAGTGCCTCACGAGCAATATAAAGCTTAGAAAAAAACAGAAGGTCAGATCCTTAGCATGCAGTTGGCGGATCTCCACTCATACAAGCTATCAAAGCATCTAGTTCAATTGTAAATCTATTTGAATTCACAAGGTACAGTGCAAAGTATGTTTTCGGCTTAGAGAGTGGAGGAACAGGTAAAATAATTATATTGTACACAAGGATTTTATAAGGTTAAAGATTAAATCAAGAGAAGATAAGATAACTGAAAAGCCATTATAAGCAAGGCAATGGACAATAATACTTAACATCTACTAATAATTTTTATTATTAAGAAATAGTATATGGTCTTGTGCATTTCTGCATTTCTTAATTCAAAAACATTACTCAAAGGATCTATATTCAAGACTTCTTAGGAACAATAATAGCAACATTGAAATTAAGGTTGAGAAAAAACAGGAAAAATATTGCAAAGGTGACAATAATTAAGATAGTTCACAGATTCATGTCATCTTCAGAGCATTTCCTCCAGCACTACAGACAAATAAAACAGAAACCAAAATGTAGTAACAAATAAGAAATAACGGTAAGATAGCCTTTTTGTACTTGCAGATCTGTTCTGCAGTAGATCATCTCCAGGTTTAACTTTACCTCATAAAATGGGAAATAATAAAAATAAATAGCATGCAACTTTAAGGGCAAAATTACGGCATCTAGCTGCTGGCCTGCATCAGTTTACAGCTTCCCTTGAGAGCCTGGACAATCTGCCTCCTGCAGCCTCCTCCTGTGCTCGGGCCTTGGATTATTTATTTATTTATGTGCAGTGTGGTATGGGGAAGGGAAGGATTTGTGGACCACCTCCTCCTTGCCCCCTGGAGCAATGTGCAGCGTTGCAAAGGCAGTTCTCACACCCCCACAGAGGGAACAGACTGCTGCTGTGAAATGTCCCCAAACCAAGAGAAGAGGAAATATTCCTTCCCTGTTCCTTGTACACAAATAAGAGTCACTGCAGTTTTACTCAGCAGAGACCTAAGGGTAGAGAGCTGTGCACGGTGCTCATTTGCTAGTCAGTGTAAATGGTTTTTAAAAAAGATATTTCCTCGTTGTAGGATTGAAATATCCTCTGATGTTCCTGGGGACCAGTTCATAAACAACCTGTTATAAAGCTTTTAAGGAAAGCAAAGGAAGTCTTGAATGGCTAGTAATGCTCTAGTGGCACAAATTCAAATGATTTTAATGGAAGTCAAGTATCAAAACCTCCACACTTTGCTTTGAACCTGTAGTGGGAGTATAGATAAATTCCTATCTACAATATATATGGATCTATGTTACATATGACTCCTTTTAATGCTATTTTCACATATTATTTTTGCCTATGAATATCATAGTATCTTAAGCAAGGGGTTAACTTAGTCTGTTAGCTCTGTAGATACCAGAGAATTTGCATCGAGATGCTCAGATGTACTCACTCCCTGTGAAGAGCAGTATAGCTTGGGCAGATTTACTCTTGTATGTCTATTTATCATGTGCAAACCTTGATTCTCGTATTGTATTCTACTGGAGGCACAAATGCTGTGTTGAGAAACAAGAGCAAGAATTTTAACTCTGAAAGGTGCTCAAAAATCTGTTTTCATTATTGGCTGTCTCTTAAACTGTGGGTGGCAGCAGTGTCCAGGCAGAGGGAGGTTTTGGAAGCCTCCCCCTCTGCCCTGACCTCCACTGACTGTTTCTGGAAGAGGCAGCATTAATTCCTGCCCCAGGACTGCAGGGCTGAACTCACAATGGGCAAACACATTTGTTTGTAAATGAAGGATTAAGTTAGGAAATCTTGCTAATAACCTAGTTCAGTAACTCCATAATCACCATGGCATGATGGTGAGTAATTTGTAATGTTTGTAATAGTTTTCTCAGTGACTAATTGACTAAGTTTCCTATTCTGGATAGCTATGCTGATAGTTGGAATCTCTCTGTAAGATGATCTTTAAATAATGTTCCATGTGCCATGGCCCATGTGGCATTCCTGACTTCCACTTCTAGCTTTTCTCATTTGGATGATTTATGGCTCATGTAAATCATTCTCCAATGTAAGTGGGTGCTTGTTCTTTTGCTGATTCATGCTCCCTGCATTGTAAGCGAAGTTATGGTCTAGGACAGTCTCCATTATTCACAAGCTTTGCTTGCCGTGAATCTCAATTCTCAGGAAAGAGTGCAACTTAGCAGAGATTTCTAGCTCTAGCCAATTCTTATACGTTTTGTCTGCCTGAAAAATGAGCCGAGTATTTTCTGAATAAGCAGGTGTACAAAGCATGACTTCTGCGGCAGAACCAGCATTCCCACTGTCCTTCTGGTAAATAATTGCATGACAACTGGGGGAAAGTTGAAATGAGCTGGATGTGAAAATGACCCTAGTTGCCTACTCTGATACAATATGTGAGAAAAGACTTATGGCTTGTCTCTAAAAATGCAAGTTCTGTTTAATCATGCTTTCCCATGCTGGTTTCTAATAATGATTAAAATACATTGTCAATGACAGTTTTGCAAGGGCATTATGAAAAGGTAAGGGAGCATAAGAAAGAATTATTTCATAGGCAACACCAAACTCCTGTACTTGCAGTGAACAAAATACACAATGAATGATCCATAAAGTTTGGTATGTTTTCCATATATGAAATTTAAATGCATTTTTAAAAAGTATTTGAGGTTTTTCAGACGCAGTTAGGGATTTCCCTCATCAGCTTTGGAAATCTCAACCAATATGTTTGAATTACAGTAGTCTAATCCAAGCAGTCATTCTTCATAATGTTTCCTATTTCTCCTGACTTATAATAGAGCTGGCTGTGACATGAGAGGATGAAATGATTTACTCATGATTTTTTCTGAGAGTCAACAGCTCTTCTTTATTATTGGAACTTTGGCCTTTCACTTCTAAGACTTCTGCTGAAACCCAACATCACCACCTCCTCAGAGGAGCACAAGAATAACTGTAAAAACAGCTAAATGAACTTGAATAACACTGCTAGTTTGCAAAAGCACTATTACCTAGAAATGAGAAAGCTAAAGTTAACTGCAAACTAGGTTGTGAAAGTTTCTTTCTTACTGTGCAGAAAGTAGCCGAAGTGATCAAAACAGGGAAAAAGAAACAAACTAAACTGGACTTACTACTTGCATTAGCAAGTATTTTTTAAGTGTTTGCTTTTAGTTTCATTTTTTGTTGCTTGTCCTAATCAACAGATGGATGTATTGTGTGTGGTTACTTTGAGGCAAAATAAACTTTTTACATTGTGAAACTATTTTAATGAGCATTTTGATCAATGGTAAATTCCGGGCTGAATTGGTACTAGGTCTCAAGTCCTCAGTGTGACTTTGAAATTTGATTTGTACCTGCATTCCAAAATTTATCCAGAATTGGAGACTGAAGACCCGCAAATAAAGTATGTCATGTAATATCTACCATCAGAAAGCAATAATGTAAAGGAAAGGTACTAAAAGGTTTAAAGCTACCAAAAAACTCCAAAGCATATTAGATCCCTTCCTATTGATGTTGAATGTTGGAGTACAAAAGAGGCACTGGAAAGTATCTATCAGGAACATTGTAAGAAGAGATATCATAAATGTCCAGTTGCTGGGAGTCAGTGAACACAAGACACCTCTCAAAAGGAGATGCTGAAATTCAAGATGTTCTGTCCTATTCTGTCCAATCTTGTTCTGTCCTCTCCTAATTTATTTATTTGCTAGATGTCTGCAGAACTAGCAGTATCTCCAACACCTCTAGCATCTCTATCAGGTCTATGCCAGGCCATATACCACTTTAAAGTAGGCTGTGGACTGGTGTTAGAGCATACCAAACTGCTAACATCTGCTTTGGCTCATTTACAAGTAATTTAGTTCAACTCAGGATACATAAGTGAACTCTTAGCTGTGCTGTTGGGGGTGGGGGGACTGTCAAACATTTAATTGGGCATAGAGACTTAATGCTGTTCATTCCCTTCAAACCTTACCGATTCTGTGAGTCTATGATTTTCATGAATGTTAGGTTACTTGCATTAGTCGAAAACTGGCTCTGACCACAGTGCTCCAAACTAACAGTTAATTCCTCAGGATAGTAGATGATAGTAAAAATCACACAAGAAACTTCTCAGCAACAATGCTTTTGTACAATGACCATCGAGAGACAACTTAGATCTTCACAAATGGAGACCCTACGGTAAACAGACTCCAGTAGTTTTGTGATAATGGTTTGTCCCTAGTGTTCTTTAAGCATAGCCGCCCTCACCTACATCCACACAAATCTAAAATACATTAAAATGGCCCTTTGTATTACTTGGATTGCTTCTGGCAAACCCAACCCAAAACTTACAAATGCATGATATAAACGTACACAAATATTTCACTTGTTTTTAGAGTCTCGTAATACCTATGGTGATAGAAGTTCAGAGAAGAAAAGGCTGTCTATTTTACAATTTTGTCTGTGGGATGTTTAGTGTAGTAGAATTGAGTAAGATGTGAGATAACTGAAAGAACGATAATTTTGAAAAATATTTCTCTGCCTTCAGGAGTACTTCTGATTTACTTCTGAAACAGCAAATGAAGAAAATCATTATTCACTATACTTCCCTCTCTTTTTACTCCACCACATTTACTCTTGTTACAGGTACCTTGTGGCAACTTAAGCAAACCTACAGTTTGGGGTTTGCGTGTGTGTATGTGTATATTGTGCATGTCTAAATGAAAATCCTAACCTGAAAAAAGAAAATATTGTGTAACGGTTTGTGAAGGGTTACATGTCTGGGAGTGGAATACTTAAAGGGCTTGCCAACATCTCATCATTCCCAATTAGTCAGAAAAATTGGCATAACTGTGGCTTAATTAAATTTATGAACCAAAGAAGCTTCCTCATGCTTTTGCCTATGTTCTTTGTGGGAGCCAAGTGCCCTTTTAAGAATAGCCATTAGAATATATAGAAAATATATTTGTAAAAAGTGCTAGTCTTTTTATTTGTTGCATCATTTTAAGTTAGTCTATGACCATAAATGTTTAGAGATGTAGAAGAAGATGTGTTCAGCAATCCACACTTTTACCTAGAATCACCGGATAGTGGTCATGGGGCCCTGCCCACTTGATGGAGCAGATGATTCCTGACTCAGTGTGCCCAAGGAAGACAACAACAATATTTAGATCTCTTCCAAAATACCAAGGAGGGAGTGGGGAAGAATGCCTTCCTGAACAGAGACCTGGCAATCAGTTAACTTTGTGCACGCGAGTAAAGAACTGCTAAATTTAAAAGCAACTCATTTATACCCTGAGAGACTGACAGACTGCTAGTAATTTTCCATTCTCATTTGCCCCTTTTAAATTAATTTGAGTGCTTTAGCTCCTGTACTTCTACAGGCAAAGAATCTGACGCCTGCAGCTAATCCCCAGGGACCTGACCCTACCATCCTCAAGCACTCAGGTAGGCACTGGAGGTGGCACTTAGGTATTCTAACACAGCCATTTAAAAAGTAGGTCTCCATGTCACACGCTCAGACTCTCCATTGACTGATGGAGAAAGACTGAGAAAGACAGATACAGGTGAATCCTAAGGACGTTCACCTCTTCCTGGGACAGGGGGAATGACACTCTCCCTCCCCAGGTCCCTGGCTCTCACTGCTGCCTACAAGGTGGACCAGATGCCTGCTTTTCTGGTGGCTAATGTTAGTGAGATGAGTCCCATCCTCGCTCTTATCTCCCTACTGCTCACATAGTAAGTGTGTCTAATCAGTGACTGATGGTCCATCCTGACCAAGTAGTAAGTTAGTAGTGCTGTTTACTCACTTTTCTCTCACATTGCACAGATACTATTAAACACTTAAATGCCAGTCCATTGAAAATGAGGCTCAGTATTCAGAAGAGACAGCAGCTGATTTAGAGATAAAACTGATCTCTGAATGGACTAAATTGTGCTCCTTGGTCATGCTAGTGTAAACCTGGAATACTTCCATTAACAGGAGTGTAAACCAGAAAGGACTTTGGATCAATGTGCTTAGTTGGTATTGTTTATATTTCCAGGAATGTCGTATTTTACTGGGTTCTATTTTAATAATTAGAAATACTCTTGCCCCCTAACTGTTTTGTTCAAGTTTTAGCTAAAAGTATGTTTATTTGAACAGAATTTAAGACAAAAAATATAGAAAAAATTGGTGCTAGGAATATGAACTTAGAAATATGATGTACTTATTAATGATTTAAAATATACTTTCACTAAGTGTGAGGATTTACTTCTATTTAGTAATTTGTAGTTAATTGCACAAGCTAAAATTCTACTTACAATAATGAAACATGATGTTCTGTTTATTTTTTTAAATCACTGTGTAACCTTGATTTCTTGTGTGTAGTGTTTTTTAATAGGACTCACTGTGTTCTCACGAAATTATATGCTGAGCCCTGTACCTTCCTGAAACAAGATAATTAAAAGTACCATCAACATAAGAAAATTCTTCTACCCTCATTTGAGCAGACTTAAATTATGTTGCTGATGGTATTTACAAAATATCTGTGGCAAGTACAGTGTGTCTATGCTAGAGTCAATGAAGCATACAATGAACAGGACATAGTCACATGAGACTTGAATTCATTCCAGTCTATACTCTGGAATTTTTTTTTTTTTTTTTACTCAGATGATTGCAGTGACCACCATGTGATTCAGTGTGAGGATCACTCAGGTCAGGCCTGCAGAAGCTGGTGGCAGGATGCCTAAAAGCAGCTCAAACCAGGAATGTTTGTGCGGTGGTTCAGACGGTGTCACATGCAGATAGATATAATTTTTGAGAGAATGCCAGAGCAGCTGGGGCTGTTTCGTGCTGACATACTAACAAGGTGTACTGTTGAATGGTAAACGCTTTTAAGATAACGACTGAAAATGAAATTACCCTTTTCACTGAAAGGAGGGCAGCTGATTCCCTGTTCCCTTTCAGTTGTTTCCAAAGTTATCTTCTCAAGTACCAGGTCTCTCTTTTGTACCACTCAGGACAGAAGTTAGTTTCTTGGACTTTGAGAAACTAGTCAATGTGGAGAGAATGTCCTTACACATTTTAAAAAATATTTAAATAATTTAAATATTTAAAATAAAGTCACAGCAATTACAGAATGACAGCTCCTTAGGAGTGCTGCTGTTACTTTGTGCACGTAGCGCAGACCACGGCTACGTCTAGGCAGAGCTCTCCCAGGATATGAATTGTGTATTACCCTGTTGTACCTAAGGTTTGTGCAGCACTGTTGATTCACTGCTATCTTCTTCCCTGTGTCACACAGACCTTAACATAGCTTTCTAGGAAAGAATGCTAAAGCATTTATCAGAGAGAAACCACTGCTCACGTCCCCAGATGCACACAAGCAAGTGCAGAAACAACAAGAATACAGTAATCTGGGAGCAGCTTTGGCGCTCAGATCACCTCAGTGGAATCGGCAATGTTTTAAACTGCTTCTGTCTTTCGGACTCATCTTAGGCAAACTATTTTGAGTATTCCCTGAAAAAAGCAGTTCAAAGCCATTAAACCCATTTCTCTGGCCACAAGTCTATTTTTTTTCTTTCCAGAAGCAAACTGCTGTCCCATCAAATGTCAAGGGTGAAATATCTTCACCCCCAAATAAGATAGAAAGAATACTCAACTCTAGTATAAATATAATTATTTAAGAGATCCTTCATGTTAGTCAGATTTTGGGTTTAGAAAGATCATTAGTATTTAAAATTAGGTTACAGACTCCTTGTCATTAAGTTGTCCTTTTGAAGGAAGCCACATTGTAGGTATGGAACATATAAATAAACACAACTTAGGCTAGAATATTTAGGGAAGTGGAGCTAAAGCACAGATGTCCCAATACCATCACCTTTCTGACAAGTACTTGTGATAAAGAAATAACTGTTGGCAAAAAAACTTATGATACGAAGGTAGAGGACAGATCCTGGAGTCCGTGCAACAGTGTTAAGCACAGCAGAGCTGTTGCCAGATGGCAAGTAGGCAGATTTCTTGCGAGATGATGCTGCTTGCTTCTGCTGAGGCATCTGACAGGACACAGAGCCATGGCACTAATAAGTAGCAGTATAAGAAGAAAAAAAACAGTAGCTCCTGCTACTCGTATGAGACTAAATTTATAGAAAACTAAGATCAGCAGGAAGGTAATTACAGAGGGTGGAACCATGTCCTTGTATGACGCTGAGACAGATGTCTCACACAAACACACCATGAAATAAGAACACCCTACTTTAGCAAGTTATTGCTTATAATAAACTTTACTTATACTCCTTCTTTTTCTCTTAATTAATTTTCCTACCTCATGTGCTGGAATAATCTTGTAACTAAGACTGAAGTACTGTCATTTAGTGGATACTCTGTCTTTGGAAGTCTGACAGCAGTTTTTTTTCCAATATCATGCTGCATCTTTTCTCTTCCAACCTTCTATTTCAACAAGTACAAAGGAAGGGGGATGAACTGCCTTCAAAGTCCCTAGAAATATCAGTGCCTCACCCTAAGGCACATGATGGGAAAGGAATACTACATTCTAGTAGAAATTCATTTTCAATGTTCCGTATTGTTATACACCATCAATGAAACTACACTATTACCATTATGGATAGCAATGTCTAGCCCTTCATAGAGAAATGTTTCCATTTTGACTTAGTTGCTTAGTTTTCTTTACAGTAAGCCATGAATTTGCAAAATCATTTTATAGAACATTGAAAAAAGTTGCTATCTGTAGATAAGAAAATACTGTTGATTTAGCCAGCCAGAAGTCTACAGATATTAGTCCCCATCCCAGAGGGCGTAAATGGAAACAACATTATTCGAAGCCCCAAGTTTTCTCTGGTGATGATCTTATTGTAAGAGATGTCTAGGAAGGTGTGCATCGGGATCAAGATATTATACTGCAACAAAAGGAACTGGGAACAGAATTTCAGGCTGAATGCTGGCAAGCTGAAGTTAAGGAGAGTTTATGACTATTTCATCAGGCATCTTGAGTGAGATTAATTGCAAGGCTTTAGACATCTGCAATGTAGAAGGCTGTATCTAAACTAAACACCTGGAGTCTCATTAATAGAAATAAGTCTGCAGTTTTAGAGTGTGATTCAATTCATCCCAAAGTAGACATTCAAAACACATCAAATCAGTTATGCTGCAGAAATGCCAAGTACCCTCCACTGAATACAAATGGGGTGTAGACAACTAACTCAGATGTAGATATCAATATAGATGACATCAAAAAGTACATAACATGAATCTAATTCCTCTTGATGTGTGATTGACCCCAGAAGGACTATTAGAGTGTCAAGAAGTATTATCAATACTTTCAAGAAAGTAATTTGAAGAAGATTTATTAATTCAGATTCTATGCACACATATGAACTTCTAAAACTCATAACATGCAATTATGTGACATGGAAATAATTTGAGACTTGAGCAGGAATGTTTCAAAGAGCATAAAAGGAGAGAACTAGACTGGTAGGAGCTTAAAGCACAGTGACCCTCCAAAGTAACATTTACCACATGAAGTCTCAGAGGAGGATATGGAATCACAGTTCAACCCTGGAAAGGACAAAAATCTTTTTTAATCTTTTAAAGAGAAAAGATTTATGTAAACAAGATTTTGCAGATTTTTTTTTCCAACCGTATCCACTGGTCTAATAGAAGATTTCACCTCTCCCCAAGGATCCAGTGTCACAGGAACTACATAGTCAGAACAGATAGTTTCTCTAGTTTCTAAGAATATTCTGGAGAACATACAAGATACTCTATCTGTCTGACACATTTTGCTAAGTATCTACCAGTGGAAATGAAACTGTAAGCAGAATACGCATCTAGCATGATTTGGCCCTGAAACAGTATGAAGAGTGAACAGCTGGGCTGTGAAGGAGCCAGCACAACTCTTTCCAACAAGGGCAGTGTGTTAATGGCTTTCCTTTCATGAGGAGTCTTCGAAGTACTTTCTAAAAATTCATTATCTGAACCACTCACCACTTAGCTTGATTAGGTGAGACTGGGATCACTTCAATACTGAAATTTAGTTGCCACAGTGATAGAATGAGGGAAACGCATATGGCCTTAATTCTGATTCAGTGATGACAATGGGAATTTTGCAACTGCATTCTCCTGAAAATGGCTTGGCTATAGGGATTACTTATATCATCCAGGTGCTTTGGCTCCCAGAGCCTGCTGCAGAGCTGTAGGCAAAGAGGGCAAGGCTTTCTGAGTTGGCATTTTTCCAGAAATGAAGATTGCTTTCATTTCTCTTAGAAAAAAAATGGGCCAGGACAATTGATGACCACAGCTGGTCACAGCTCCCACTTCATATTCCCTTTGAGAATTAGCACTTCTGTGCATCCTACAAGTACAAAGCCTATAAAGGTGGTACTGGAAACCCACTGCCCATTATTCCCTGGGAAGTACCCATTAAGCATAGGTCAAACTCAAACTCTTACAGATAGGGTTTGAACAAGATCAAGACAGAAGCTGCCATACTTGCAAATCTATAAACTTACAATAAGCTAAATCTTGCTATCATAAGACTAGTCATGCTTTTTTTCCCTCTATAAAAGTAATGAAGTTGAACAGAAATCTGATGTAGTTTTCCAAAAGTCAGGGAGATCTGCTAAAATGAGTAAATCATTGCTTTTGGTGGGCAAGCTGATAAAGAACAGAAGTTTGATCAAAACGCCTAAATGCCACTTCTGATACATATTGTTCCAAATACAAAGTAGGACTGGACGAAGTATTCCTTCAGGAAGAGAGTTGTCTCATTTGGTTGATTTCAATTAACAACTTCCTTGAAACACTGTTGACCTTTTTGGTATAGTACACTTTCAAGTGAAATGCAGGATGCCAGTCTAATCCACTCAGCTCCAGAATAGTTTAACCAATATCCGTAGGGCACACATCCTGTGACTTGATTTAATCTTATGATCGGGGGAGTGTCTCTTGATGTTGTAGGTGCTGAAGACTTAGGAGCCCCCTGACCTTTTGCAAAACGATAAGATTTCCTTGATCTGGGAACACAAAGAATGATGATGGAAAAGTAAATTTGTTGGCGTTTTGTTCATTTAATGAATGCAAAGCAACAAGAATTAGAACTGGCTACAGACTTAGAAAAATAACGTTAAAGTCAAGAATCTTAAAAACTTTCTGTTTTCAAAATGAACTCAGTGATGTTCCAGAAAAACATTGTTGATGATTACTTAAATGTTGTGCATTATTTAGGGTATCACTGCTGCATTTCATTCAACTAACCATAGTTATATAGTGATCTGAGCATTTCCACTGTTGGTGTGGAGCACAGTTGCTCCCTGTTACAATTTCTGCTAATCCAAGTGGCTAATTGCTTTCCAGTAGTAGTTTTCTCTGATGGCACATTAAATTGTAATGTTTATAGGGAAATAATATTTGCTTTCTATTTCATTCAGTCAATATAGCTAGTGAATTTCTTGCCTGTTTCTAAACGTTTCATTTGAGATACATGTTTACATAAAAAGGTAATGTGGATTTTGTAGTGATTAAATAGACAGCTTTCATCACCAGTGTGATTTTGAAGAGCATTATAATGAGCATATAATGTCCATACTGCTCTGTAAAATATCTCCATATGAATTAAATGTTTCAGTCATTCTTCAGAAATCAAGTCTAAATCAGAGAATTTTCTATGCAGTTGGGCTCCCCCAAACTTAATACTCACTCAGCTGGAAATTTAATCTCAAAATGCATTTTCAGAAAAAGAGAGTTATGGGCAAAAACACAACAAAATTTAAAAAAAAATCTCCTTTTTCTTATGTATTTGGTTTCTTAATCCTAAATTCAAAACAGATGCCTAGCAAGCACTGTAGTATGGACCATACCTGAATTCAGTGAAAGTTTGCCTTGGGAAACTCAGACCTGATTCTAGGTTCCAGATCAGTCTGGATGCAAAAATTCTGCAACAACCACTTCTTCCTTCTGCATTTCAGAAGCAGAGATTAAAAATCTTCTCAAACTATTGTAAAAGCCAGGAATGAATGTATACGTATACATCTTTAACTTCCTTCAGTCTCAGGAGTTGCACTGAGTATTATAATTTTAGCTTAATAAATTAGTTTTATGAGATTGCAGCATTGATGAGCGTACTAACTCTTTTCAACCAAATGCAACAGTGGAGTCATGTCTCAGAGATGAGAAAAATTGAGTGACTTGCCCAAGGTTGCATAACACTGGTATGGCAATGCAAGAGGTAAAATCTAAATCACCTCTTTTACCTAAACACAGAGGATGTAACCACAAAGCTGACATCTTCAGACATCCTCTCTGCCAAATCTATACTTTAGATAAAATGCTTTCAAACACTTCTTAAGGGTCAAGGCTTTTTTTTTTTTTTTTTTTTTTTCCCCCTTTTACTTGTTCATGGATCTTGATTCACTGCTGAAAAAACGCATAGCAGAATCTGACTTTGCTAACTAATCTCCAATATAAAACCGTACATTTGGGGGAAAAGCTGTGCAGCTTGTACAACTGCTTTTTAATTTTAGTGGTAATCAAGTACCTAAGAAATCTCACACTGTTCTCAGGCTCAGTTATAACATTGAGTTTGCTCTTAATAGACCTTGTAATGATTTACTTGTTCATTCACTCATTCATTCATCCATTCATCCACTGAGACTACAGTACACATGAGGCTTAGACCCCGCTTGTTTTCTCTGCAACACATAATCCAATTGACTAAAGTTAGTCAGCTCTGTTAGGTACATTTTGGAGTTTTTCAATTTCCACATTATTCTGAGATGTGGATCTGTGATCCAAACTCCTTGAGTCCAGCATCCTGAAAGAGGTTACATTATAGATGTTGTTTTATTTTGTATATTTTCAAAAAGTCCAGCCTGATTTCTCTCAAAGCCAAATTTCAACTTTTGCATGGTTTGGCCTAGGAATTAATGATTTTTTTTCCTTGCATACACATGCTTATACCTGAGAGGCCAAGGTATAGCTGTATCTTGTTTTCATATGTTTACCTTTGTCTGCTCATACAAGTTTCCTACTTCAGTTTTTATGTTATTTTTGGCTATGTCTAAATATGTCTGCTCAGTGCCATGTAGAGAATTGATACATGAGTGAATACCAGATGAGCTGCATTGGCATAATTTTATGACCAGGCCCCAGAAAAAACATTTGGGCTACCACAACTTCCAAATTGAGAACTAACTTGTGTGGAACAAGCTGAGGTATTTTCTCATGTCCCAGCATAGTGCCATGTAAATACAAACCTCTTATATATCTGTACATAGGCTCAGCACAAACACATTACATAAATAATCATAGTGATTATAAAATTATTAAAAATGTCCCATTCATAAAAACAGATATTAAGAAATGAATGCATGTCAGAGTTGAACTCATTCGTGCAATCATTTGGCAAATGTGAATGATTCTTTATATTTCATTAAGCAATTGTCAGTATTTCATAAGATCTTTGCCCCACTCATTGTTGTCTGACAAATAAACATCTGGGGAATTTGAAGGGTCAGAGAACGCTCATTGTAATTAAAATCTTCAGGGTACTCTGCTGTTAGATTTCAAAACTCCATTTTACTTAGATTGTGTAAGTATACAATGCAGTATAGCTAAAGTTGGCAGTTTTTTGGCTATTAAAAAGTATGCTCTTACAAATACGATGATGCCATCCTAAGGATTCTGCTCGTACCTTTCATTAGAAGGTTTTCAAATATTTTTAAAGGTAAGTCAACTTTTTTGTATTTTCTTTTTTTTTTTTGTATTGGAATGGCTGAATTATATCAGCTAGAATAAAAACGTCTAAAGAGAAAACTTTTCCTGTAACTTTAGGAAAACTTTAAAAAAATAAAAACATGGAATCTTAAAGTATAAAGTTTTGGACAATCTTAAATCTAGGTTTTATTACCTAAACCTACAATATGATGAACTGTGACTACCTTATCTCATCCAAATGGAACTGTTTTCTAAAAAAGCTATCATAAGTGGTTTAAGTATGGCATTCAAAAACATACGAGTTTTATGTACAGTTGTGAAGAAATCCTCTGAATTTGTTGCATTATCTTGCATGCCTTTTGTAGTAACTTCTTCTACATTAACAGTTTTGTAGGAACACATTTTTTTATGCGGTGGTTTGTCAGTGGTTTCCTCAAATATCAGCCACATAACCCTTCTGACTCTCCCAACAGTCTGCTTGTTGTTATTGCAGGATTGCAACAAAACCAAGTTGCAACAACTGGAATTTGACCTTTAGAACACAGCTGCACACTTGCTTTGAGAGACCCACACTTATTTTTTTTTCCTGGCTTTTTTTTTTTTTTTTTTTTTTTTTTTTTTTTTTTGCTATGGGGAAGGCAGTTTTTGCTGGCAAAAAACTGCATTTGACCTTTAGAGTAGAAGCTCTCAGCGCTGCATTGGCCAGATGCCAGAGTGCTTGGTCTGGTGCAGAGGGCAGCTGCCAGGCTGCTTATGAAAAGGAAATGACAAGATCACGCTGCCACCTGTTTCGAAAGAGCTACGTTGGCTGCCGGGTTGCTTGTTTGCGAGGTCACCTTGTTATGGCAGGGCCAAATCATGCTGGGTGCTGAGCTCACTCGCTTCCCAGCCCCCTGGGTGCCAGGAGCGGAGCCCGCCTCCGGCTGGCCGAGCAATCGCCACTGGCTGTAGGAAGTATGATACAATCTGGTAAGAATAGAAACTCGAAAATGTCAGGAACCATTTTTACTCCTTTTATATGTAGATGCCACAGATGACAAAGGGAAAGAGCATGGCCATGCTGAGGAGAGTTGTTCTAAACCACAAACTAAGTTCAAGCGGCATGGTACAGCTTTTGCTCATATGGAACAATTTTTGAGACTGAGATTTATTGCACGTATTCAAAACAACCCTGTATCACAAACACACTGAAATGAAACTCCCAGCACAGGTGATGTACAGTTTCTACACGTGTGTCTGATGCATCTGATCAGGGGTGCAGTAGGTACATCAGGCTTAATCTGCCAGATCAACAGCATTTCCTATGAGCTCCATTTTCATGGGAGTGGGAACAACTTCTGGCTTTTGTGCCCTTGTCTTGAGATAGCTTGATCAAAAGCGCAGAGCTGCACAGAGCTGCTGTGTAAAATGAGGCAAAGAGGGGCCACGCAGTTGTGGCTTTGTAGGAAAGGAAAGAGACGAGCTGTGCAGTGGCTCTCCTACTTCATAATTTGGATCTCTCTCTACACTACACAGTTCTAATATAGGAAAGCCTGGAGGTCTTAAGGTAAATCTGTCCTTGGTTGCATCAACACTGGGAATACGAAGAATTCCTCGCTGCACTGCACTGTAGCTGCAGCAGCAGGCAGGGTTGGTATCACACAACCGATGGGGCAAGAAGGCTGCAGTTACTGCGCCAGCTGTACTTCTCACCTTTTCTAACCTCGCATGAAGCTCAGCTATTCAAATTTATGCTTGCAAAGCCAGTTTGCAATAAACATATAAAGACACTTTTGCTACTGCTGTTTGACCAGAACTTGTAGCTGTTCAAAAGGAGAAATCTCCCAAATTGTCAGAAAAAAAGGCCACTTGACTTGGAGACTTCCCCTCAAATGAAACATTTCTGACTACGGTAAAATGAAATACGATTGCTAGCACATTATTGGCTTCCCCCACCCCCCAACACAAACACATTTGACTCAGCAACCGTGGTGAAAAATAACCATTATCTGTGCAGTCTAGAATTTGGAGCTGGACCCACAAAGGACTCAGGGCACATCCATGTGCACACTGCAGGCAGACACAAGCAACCTCTGTCCACACTCTAAGCTCACAAAAAGCCCACGTGACTACGCTTTAGTGAGTCACTGAACCTGAGCTAACATGCTCTGCTGAGATGAGCAAACATCTCTTCTAACTGTAGGGCAAAACATTTTAAAATGTGTTCACTACTGTCACATTTCTTGGTATCCAAAAAAGTATTTATCAGTTCCATTTTGTGGTAGCATCTAGAGGTCCCTGGCTCCTGCTGTGTTAAGTAAAAGATGTAAGTATGAGAATCACCTTACCCCTTAACAGTTTATGATCTAGCAAAAGGTAGTGACAACCAGTAGGCAGAAGAGCAACTGCTGTTCTGTTGCACCCAGGGTGTCTGCACATGCCATGGTCTTCCTGTATCTTCTCCAAGATAGAACGTGCAAAAGAAGTCTTTTCAGAGGTTTAAAGTCATGTCTAAAACATTCATGTGCCCAGGCAAAGAGTTAAGAACACTACTTCTTTGGCTTGGTAATTGAAAGTTATTCATACTCACTTTAATATACCTTAGTGGAATCAATGAGTAAAATTTAATGTGTATGTACACTTCCAAAGCAGTAGAGCAGATTGTAGAAATTGCACTGTCAAAGCTTTTCTGAAGTAGAGCTAGCCTTTCCCCTTTATACCTTAGTCTCTTGTTACACATATGTCATGTTACATATTAACTGGAGTTGCAGGTTGTTTTAGAAAGCTGCTATCCTCTGGGTCCTTTTTTCTTTCTTTTTCTTTTTTTATCCAGTAGGTATTTTTATGCTTACAAGCTAAATTCACTTTGTAAATTAGGTGAATAGGGTTTTCACATGTATAACTCCTCCCAACAACTAGAAAGGGCTGAGTAATTAAAAAAGGCCTGTGCTCAATACTTTCTTAAAATAAGCCTGTCAGTTAGATCTCTGAAAAACCTCAGGAAAATCTAATTAGAAGTTAATTCTAAAAATCTCCACCTAATAAAACATGCATTGTATTACATCCTTTAAAATAAAGAAAGCAGTAAATGATCAAATGCTCCAAAGTTGCTTGGATATTACAGGGATAAGCTCCTGCATACTTATCACCAACACTCACTTCTCTGGTGCCCTCTAATCCTGAGCAGACATCTGCTTTATTGCTCCTTTTAGATCCTCATGGCAGCATGGCACAACTGCTCAGCTTGCCTTTCAGGCAGTTTGATAGTAGCTGTTTTGAGACATTGTTGCTGGGGGAAGCATTCCTGAGTAACGGCTTCAGGACCCAGTCCGAGGAAAATCCTTGCTCAGAAGTAAATCTGAGATAGTCTTCAATATCTACAAATCTTGTTATTTATCCCTTGATACTGGGTATTACATTGGTTTTAGCTGCTTCAGGATTAAGCTGCACAGATTTACAAAAGCAGGCAGTTGTGCTGGTTTGAAATGAAAGTTTTGTTTTATGTGCTCATTTATTGCTTTTATTTTGTGGGGATGACCAGTAAATGTGCTTTTCTTTTCTTTTTGTAATACTCTTAATTACCTTGAAGTGAAAATTTCACAATGAGAGAGATCAAGCACTGGGATATGTTGTCCAGAGAGGCTGTGGAATCTCCATCCTTGAGACCTGTAAAAATCAACTGGCTATGGCTTGGAATAACCCCATATAGCTTTGAAATTAGGCTTCCTTTGAGCAGAGGCTTGGACTAGATGACTGTTAGAGGTCCCTTTTAAACAAAATTATTCTGTGATTCTATTGTGTTACCACCTGACCTATGGACTTTCTGCAAAGCTTCAGGCATATGTCTGCATGCTGAGGTGGATATGGAGCACAGACTTTCAAACTAAGTTTCATCTGTGTCAGTATGTCTAGATGGTATAGAGCATCAGCTCACAGACATACCAGCCCCTATCTCAAAGCTGTGGAGGCATTGCATATTAACTAGTAAATCTGGCCTCTTGAAGCTCCTTGAGAACTCATTTTTTAAGGCATGGTGCTGTAGGACAACTGTAGGCCTCAGCTGGCCTCCACAGTGCCCCCTGCATTAGGTGTTACAAGAGTGATGTAGAAGCTGTTGCAATATAGACTGCCAGTAAATACAGTCCAGTTTATCTTTTATTCAATGCCTATTGTCAAGTGATGCAAATGACATTCTTTTTTTGTCTGTTTTCTATATTGCCAAGGAAGTAATGCTTATCTGTGAGATCAGACTTCAGGAATACTTTTATGCTCTTACACTAAATAAAATCTCTAATCTGAAAGTTGAAATTCCTGGAGCGGCCAATGAGCTCACAGGTAGAAACTTGGCATCAGCATTAACAGAGGATACCTGCTAACAGAGTTACTAATGGCAATGGGATGTGCAATTACTGGTTTTAATTTACTGCTAGCAGCACAGCATTTTATCAAGACATTTTGTGCTAATAGCATTTTTGCATTGTAGCAGGATTGATGTGGTGTTATAAAGCCAGTGACCAAAATATCATGTGGTATTTAGAGCTTTGTCCTGACAGTTTTTCCCCTTAACCTCTAAAGAAGCAAACAGCCTCCTGGAATGTTGAATCGGTTCTCCTGGAGGTACCACCCAGATGAGGAAGCTCGATAAACATCCAGAGAGCTGATCTTGGAAGATGGCTCCGACTGTCTTTAACAGTCAGTAGTACTCTGCTTAAAACCAACAGGAATTGAAGGTGCTCAACACTTCCCTTTTTGATACCTCATAGCATCAGACTCTGTGTTACATCCTGTATTACATTACCTAGTTGCCATGAAACATCTAAGTCAGTGCTAATTTCAAGAAGTGTGCATTCATAAACATTAAAAACAGATGTACAATGGATTTGACTAAGTTATTTAAAATTTCCAATAACCAAGAAAAGATCTCACAATAAAGATTTGGAAGCAATCTTATTTGCTCACCAGATGTATTTACAAGTGGTATGTGAAGATCATTTTAATATTTACAAAGTGCTTTGTTTACTGAATTTTTATAAGAAACAAGCAACATCAGCTGGATGCCTCATGCTGGTTTTAGCTAGGATCATGGTTTCTCTGGCCTTAGCAATTGATTAGCACAAGAAACAGAATTCATCTCATTTACATTTTGTCATCCAGAAGTTAGGCATCTTATCTATGTTACTCACCACAACCTCCTTGATAATCTGTGCAAAGAAAGCATCTGAACCAGGTTGAATAAATATTTGCCCGGAGAACATGATTCTTTCCATTGACTACAGAGTAAAAGATGAGTGTCTGAGTCATGAAAATCTGATGTTTAAATGGCTAAAGTTAGATATGACTAATTCCTACCAGTAAAAAAATCATTTAGTTTTCTATATGCATTATATGAATGTGCTCAGATCAAAAAATATACAAAATATGGTAGAGAAGATTTGGGTATGGCTGTGTATATATGTAGGTAAATCTAAAAGGATTTACTGTTCTGATTATTAAAAAATCAAACTCTACATGAATCTGAGTTGAATGGCTATACTTTTGTCAATACACAGTGGAAAATAGCACTGCAGTTTCTAGAGATATTGCTATTTTAGGAGACAGTGAGAGCTGAGTGTCCTCAATAACTCTCAAGATAAGCCCTTTAAAGTATTTATTTAAGACATAAGGTTCAGGAGGTTTCTATGGAGATGGCTTTTGTGTGTGTGTGTGTGTGTGTGTAGGTGTATCAAAATAAGTCCTTGCATCAAAGGAGAGTTCTGGAGGATTGTTTATTAAAAATTCTGTGTTTTGCAGTCCTTAGCTTATCACACAATATAATATAATGTCCCTAGTCTATTTACTGAAGTCAAAAGGAGTAGCAGGATTCCACCGCCTATGCAAATCAGATCATGCAGATTAGATCCAATCCTATAAAATCCTGCCTTACGACAGGAATGCCTCCGCTCTGCTTACATCCCAAGTGACAATCTGCACCACGAGAATCCACGAGAGGGTGGAAGCCCTTCGGTTTTTCCTTCAGTGTTTCACATCTACAACACTCGTTTCCCTGATACAAGCCCCAACTGCAGAACTGCAGGTTTCCTCCATGGCATGACAGCTCACGAGCTGACAGCAGCACAGGACAGCAGGCAAGAGCAACTGTCTGACCCGGGGGTCGTGCCTGGCACGCGCCTGTGAGCTGGGTGTGCAAATCCCCAGGGGCTGAGAGGGCCACAGAAACCAGTGATCCCAGCTCTTTAGCAAGCACTCCAGCACTGGGCACCAGTGGGAGAGAAACTCTGAGAAACGATTCCTTTTCCAGTTAGTGCTGAGTTCAAATGTTTCTTTTTCTTGGTTAGTTGCAGGTCCTCTGTGCTTTTTCTGACAGCATCTTTGGCTTTTTTGCCTTGCTTCTCACGACTCTTCTGCTTCTTTTGCTGCTTTGGCGCTCACGTCTTTACCAAAGTGTAACTAGCAAATTTCCTCTGCTTCTCAGAATCTGCAGATGACTTTGGTTTGGATGGTGCAACGTGGATGGAGGCTACATTTGGGATGGAGGCAGCTATTGGTTAAGTTCTTTGAGTCCGTTCAGAAACTTAAATATTTGAACAACTATCTTAACCAAAGGCAAGGGGTTACACCCCTGCTTAGTTCAAAAAAGAAAATATTTTCAAACTGCAATGTTTTTCTAAATCCTATTAACCATACGTCCTAGTGAAGTTAAATAGCCGACAGATTAAAGTTCAAGAAAGTGTATTTACTAAAGCCATGAATATATGAATGTACCCTAAGGTATTGATTTGCTGTCATCAGCTACTGAAAGCAGAAAATCATTTATCCCCCCCTCCCCCTCCCCCCAAAAAAAAAACAAAAAAAAAAAAAAAAACAGGAGTTTTAATAGCTTGCTATACCTTTTGCCCTCCTCCTCAAGTTAAAAATTAACCACTGTAGTTAACAAATGTTTATCACTAGCAGCAAGTTCACTTTGCTGATTCTTCAGATATTCGAATAGAATTGACATCTGATCCACAGCGATTTCAGCTCCTGTGATTACAGACACCTACCAGATCAGATGGATTCAGCTTTCGCTGTTCACTGACACTGGGCTATGATTTACCCTTGACCCACATTTTCAGCTGCTCTCCTAGAAAAGAAATGGATAAATTTATGGTAGGAATTCAAAGCAAGGCCTATGGACCTATAGTACTATGCATACATAAGTCTCTACAGTGGAGGAAAAAGACAAAAAATCTATATATCACAGGCAGCATATGAAGAATTTAAAACAAACCTCTAAATATTTTATATATACACAGATGCCATAGTAAACATCGTCAAAAGAGCACTAAGGGAACTAGTTAATAAAATGTTCAATAAGAACATCTTGTACATTTTACTGGAAGAACATTACATTGTCTGGAAGAATAATTTGAACGAATGATTAATATTATCACTGGTTTTTGTGAAGAATAATTGCAAGAATCTAATTTTATTAACCTAAAATGGCATGCATTGTCTAGACCGTATTAAAGATAATAAAAAGAAAAGAATGCTGTATATATGCAGAAAAAAGTATTAATTACCAGCCGAAATACATCTTATAATGGATAGGAAGCACTTGAAATACATCAAAAATGTTGATAACAAGGGTTTTACAGACTTTATAGTAATCATTAAAAACAGTTACATATCAACATATGAAATACCTATTTCCTTCATATACCAAATCAGAGCTGTAGAGATTATCACAGTAACTATAACACACTTTCCAATGTGAAATAAATAAGCCTTAAGAGTACCATTATTTCATCTCTCTATGCAGGGATTTATGCACATCCTTCCCAGCCCCATTAACAGAGATAAGACTTATGTATGCAAATCCTCAGATAGCATGTGGAGAATAGACCGGTAAATTTTGTGGAATAGCTATTAGCCTGAAATCATTGGAAAAAAAGACGAAAAAGGAACACTTGTATAAGAAATTAAGTACTCTGGGCTTGATCTTTCTGCCTGGAGCATAGCAGATGGAGAAAAAGTATAAATTGTAAGATGAAGGTGTAAAATAATACAATAGGGGATGTTTCTCCCTGTGCTCCTGCCATGGCCCGGCTGTGCTGGGCGAGCATTACAGACGTTTACTGAAAACATGTTAACCTGGAGGTGTGCTAAGAGTGGGAACAAAGGGCTATATTCAGACACCGTACTGTAAGTATCTCTTTTAGGAGCTGGATCTATAGCATTTGAGGTCAGGAGGCTGATAAGAGAACCGAACTCCTCTTGCCATACCCGGGTTTCCCACACAGTCAATGGGAAGCAACAGTCATGCTAACATCATCCAACCTAGTTCCTTCCTCATTACTGCAGGAAACAGTTTCAGCCTATAAAAATATGCCTATGGGCATATTTGAGGGAAATGAAGATAAATGTGCTGCGCACCTGGGTCTCTGCAAAGCTCATTTCCCAAAGCAGTCCCTGACCAGAAGTCCCTGCAACACTCCCACGCTGGGGCACACATCTCCTACTCGCTTACCCTCAGTTGCTGCTGAACCCAGCCCCCCTCCCTGAGTCATGGGGCAACCAGGTAGCTATACCTCTAAGTATAGTTGTATAGTTCCTTCTTCTTTTTTTTTTTTTTTTTTTTTTTTCCCTTTACTCTGGCGTAGAGCAATGGCTGAAATCCCTCACTGTTTACCTTATTTTTATTTTAAGACTAGCTTCCTGCTGAAGGTCTCCCCTTGCCTGTGTCTTAAGCTGTGCACACCGCGTCTTTGGTATATGCCTTCTGTGTTTTCCAAGGGATGATGTGACACTATTTATTCATCTGCAACTGTATGCAATGTTGGGCAGACATCACATGTTTCTTTTTGGGTGACTAGGTAGTAGCTGATGCCAGAAATCATCTCTGCCACTGTCTCCTTTTATTAATTATATTTTTATATAGTTAATGTCAATAATGACAATTTTGTACAGCACATAATTAAAGAAAATTGTTAGTCGTGCCATCTGGAGATCTATTAAATACAAAAATCATATGGTGACTTTGTTTTCCTGATCAACCAAATAATTTCAAACAATGTATAATGTTTAGACAACCTGTGATTTGAGGAGGGTGAGACTGTTGTAAGGGTCTAGTTAATTTCATTAAACTTCCAGATTCATTGTGAAAATGATAAAACAATAATTCTATTAACTTTTCAAATATAAAAGAATCAGTCTTCTAATAGACTATAGGGCCCATCCACAGGTACTAGAGCTCGGTTGTAATGGGAATTATCCAAAAATTGAAAAGAGGAAAGGTCTTGTTCCTGAAAACTCAAATAAGCTTTCTGACATATACAACAGATAAATGGAACCGATAATAGCTTCAACAGCTCTTTGTCCATCTAATGTATAACATTAATTAATATTTATTTTAGAAATAATAATTTTATTTGGCAAGTGACAATGGCCTTTCCAGCTTTCCTGTATAGAGTATAATTTTCAGATAATATCTGCTTCCCTACTGCTCATGCTAATGGAGAATGCTCCTTCTGTCATGTCTAAGCTATGAAATTTAATTTCCCAAAGTGGCTGATACTTGTTTTCAACAGCTGCTGAACAAACTGTTTAAAATGCTATAATTGTATGCAATTCTTGATTTAATGTACATCTTACAGCATTAAAAATGTAAGTGTATGTGAGGGAGATAAAAAGCTCGCAGGCCTTCCGAAGCATCATCCTTTGGGGTTGGGCATTTCTTGTGCTTTAGTCATGCATCTGACCACCCTAGTGCCACACTGTCTTTGGCGGTTCCCATGTGGAGCTTGTTTGTGTGACAAGGAACAATCAGAATTTTCTCTCTAGAAATAGTCACATGTTGTGATTTGTAATTTAATAGACACATATGAACTTTTTTCTCTGAAAGAGATAAACCTTTGGATACAGCCAAATATGTACTATCAGGGACTCATCTAATATACCATCATGAATTGTGAAGAGATCTATCTGAAGAGGTTTTGACCAAAACAAACAATACCATGACAGGAAAGCATTTCAAATTCATTTATTGTAGTGAAAATACATTGATTTTGCTGTTTTGGCCAGGGGTTGAGGCAATTATTTCCACTGGGGCTCCCTGGAGGGCTCCCAGTGTTGATGGCATCCATAGAGATTAAGGAACATCCAGTAGAACTGAAGAGGAAGTGGCTGTGAGCAGAAATCATGGCAGAACAGTTTCAAGTGGAGGTTTTAACCATTTTACATTTAGGTAAATTGATCAGAAGGTTTGTACTACAGTTAATGATCCTGGGTTAGGCAGCAGTTGGCACTAAATATCGGTAGCTGAAAATTGAGCCATGCCTCATTGTACTCCTTGGACTAAAGAACTAAGAACTTCTGCCCTGGAGGAATTGACATATGAAAGCAAGTAGTTACCTAACATCAAAGAGCACTGTCTATATTGCAGCAGCAAGATATAGCTGTGGATCAGCTGAAGCTGTCTGGATTAGGGAAAAAAAAAAAAAAAGAAAAAGACTTTTGGCCTACTCTGCGGGGGCATGCCTTCTCCATTTTACAGGTCACAGAGTAATAGTTAACCTACCTAGGCATGTCCTATTTACAGTGATAGAGACACTGACCGAAGCCATACAAAACTGTTGGGGAATCCAACAAGTGTATAATGTAATTCCCATAGAATAAAACTTTTTTTCTCTTTTTTCTTTACTGAATATTTGCTGTAGATGTACTCCAGCAATGAGAGACTTCCAGGATAAGCTCTAAAATTAACTCACAGGTTCGACAGAGAGCCAGGTAAAGATTTCTACTTAGTTGAAGCTCTGAAAATAGAAGGAAATGTCTTAAAAAAAAGCTGTTTTCATTGATTGGAGTCCGCAGGACGTTGCTTGTTCGCTTCCATTCTGAAGAATCTCAATACAAAAGACATCATCCTGATGAACTTGTGGAACAAAACAAAGCAAAAAACCTCCTCAGCAATAAGAATATACTTGGAAGGAGTTTTTCTCCTCCATCCATAATAAAAAAGCCATACATAAAGCACAGTTCACTTTCTGACTCTTGGGATCAGCCAGTCATCTGTTTCTCGTCTGTGCTGAAATGGCAAAAACAAGAGTTGTGGCACATAGGGGCACAGAGTGCGTTTATATGGCGTTGTCACTTCTGAGCTCCTCTCCGGGGACTGACCTTGCAAAGCAAGCTGCATTTTCCTGAAACAGTATGGTACCAGATTAATATGGAAATGTAGGTTAAAAGTGTTCTCTGTCATTGTAAATGTACAGGAATTACTTAGCTGCTACCAAGGGACTTGTGAATGAGTTTCAGGGCAATTGAACACTGAATTTCCTAGTGTATCACAATTACAGAAACGAATGTACTGTGAGTGGGAGAGCATTTGGAATGTTATTAATTACTTCATCAAGGGTTTAATACTGCTGTTTGTGAGGATCATGGCTTACCTCCCCCTTTTCTAGCAACCATCATTACATTTTCTTTGTCGTTTCAGTAAAGGTATTTAGATGTTTATTATACTTATTTTCCAAGCTTGAGGTTATAAAATATGTTCTGGGATCAGAAGGAAAATGAGTGGAGGAAGATAAATATAGAATGAGAAAGATGGTCTCTGTTCCAGTGAAAGTGGACTGCAGTGAAAGAAATTTTACTCAACCAGTCATTTCAGTTTCCAGATCTTCCATTGCCACCTGCGAATATATCTGTGTCCTTCACAACCACTTCTGCTTAATCAAGATCTCTTATCCTACACTACAAAAAAGATTATAATACACTGATTGCATGGGGAAGGTAACTGAGAATTTGCAAAAAGTATGCTGTCAAAACTAGGACGAGATCCTTCTTTACTGCTTTGTTTTGCAGTGAAGTGAGTGCACGCAACCAGTTAGCTCAGCTCCGCTTGAGAGGGGGAGGGTAACTTCTGAGAACATGTTAACTGGGCTGCTGATGGTCATGTAAGTATTCATTGACAGAGTTCCTGGACTTTACTGGATGTGTTAGATCTGAGTGTTGTTTGAAAGAACTGGCCTAGAGTGAAATACCAAGGGTCGTTGAGTTATCTGAAGGAATACAGAAAGCATTCATGCCTGCATCTGATATTTCAGTTCCTCTAAGCAACTAGAATCTCAAGTGCTTCTGCTCACACTGGGAGCAAACACATTTCCACTCTAATTTGGCAGCTTCACAGAGCATCTTGCATTATACTGTAGACATCCCTAGAAAGCTCTTTAATTAGAAAAACGAAGAGCATTTCAGGATTTCTGAACAAGTTTAGCTTCTATCCACTTGTAGTAAAGAAGGTTTTACAGAATACTTTTTTATGGTTTAAACTTGAACCAATTTTAATGCAATTCTTTCATGCAATTTTACAGGTTTTGGATGGGTTTCTGATACTATTTACTTTTCTTAATTCTCCCTCCCCTCAGTTAGCTGATGGTTAATCATGATTGTCTTAACCTTCAAAGGCTGTGGTACATTTCAGGTGGATATTAGGGAAATTAAATAGTTGAGGCTGGATAAGAGCTAGAATACTGATGAACCAAAATGCTGCATCTGGTATAAAACTTCACAGATTTTGTGAAATATGAATTCAAAATATAATTCTAGGTGCACATTTAGTAAATAGCCTCTACCAACAGCCTACTCAACTGAAGTATTTTCCATTTTTTGCATAAAAGTTCTGAGAAAAAGGACATCTCCACTCTCCCATTCTGGAACCTCCTGCTCTGTTAGTGTCCTGCAGAAGAGGGAAATCACTTTAAAAGCACAAATATATTGGTATTTCCTACAGTCTTATGAAAGCCAACCCCCCCCCCCTTTATTTTTACCAGTTTTCTGGATGATAGTTGAGGGTGGGAGTAGGGAGAGAGGGAAGATAAAACACAAAGTACATGTGACCATCAGAAATCTGGGGAAAACAATGCTCAGGCTGAGATGACAGCTTGATTGCAACAACCATTAAACTGTTGATATATCCCCTGTGTTACGTGGGCTGGAAAGGGACCTGGTTTGTGCCAGTGGCAGTAACTGCCTGTTGGACTTTCACCTGCTTGCTAGCAGTTTGTTTGGTAGTGGCTACCTTGCAGCCATCAGATGGCAGTAGCTTTCAGTTGTCACTCATGGCCCGGTTTGTATTCCACACGCTGGGCAAAAAGAGAGGTTAAAGACCTCATAGCCCTTCATCTCCTAACGTAAATCCAGTTTTGCAATAAAACCAAGAATATAGCATAAAAGGTAAGTCAGTGTTATTTAAGTTGTAGGGTGCGAGCCTGACATCTCCTCTAGAGGCTCATTTCAAGGCGTGAATTCTAAGCAGCTTGTTTTGTTGTATAACTATGTCATCGTCAGCTGAGTTTTGGTATTTTGTTTTCCAGAACTGCTAGTGCAATAATAATGAGCCCAGTAGTAATCTTTGCAAAATCCCTTCTCATAGCCTACGATATTGAAGTAGAAGGAAAACAAATTGGCAGCAGGCATCTAGAAAATTAGATATTAACTTTCAAAAGTGTGTGCTAGTTTGCCCTATAATAGCTGTGAAGCAAGAACATTATGTTTCAGCACTGAACCTTTTTGTGGAATCAAAATATTCTCTCACTATAGCCTTGTTCACATCTGCTGTGTGCTTTAATGTTGTTAACAATGCTTGTGATTGCAGTAATAGAAATGTAGTCAGGGAGGAAAAAGGGAAAAGCCCTCTTATTTGTATTCAGAACTCTAACTGTAACAATGCAGTTAATCCTACTGCAATTACTGAAAAAAAAAGGAAGGAACAAATCTGAGAAAAGAAAATTAATGTGGAAAAAAACCCTCCTCTGCATTTAATTAACGTTAAGGATGTGAAATAAACCCACATAAGCAGAGAAGGGCATGATTGTGACAGAAAATATGGATTAAAATCAGTATCTTGGTGAAGACTGTTATTACAGAAGTAATGTAGTTGACCACAGAGAAAGCCAAATGGAAAAATTATTCCCTTTGACTATAGGGAGATTTAGGGCAAATCTGATAGATGAGACTGTTTTTAGAGTGACCGTAAGTTGCAGGATTAGAGGTAGCATTTCTGATACGAAAGTTGTTTAATATTATAGTTGCTACTCTACCTCGTGTCTGAGAACTCACATATTTCAATAGGCAACACTAACAGGGCAGAGGTGCTCTGGTTCCTGTTGGTTCCCTTTGTTTCCTTCCCAATAAATTTATACCTGATAGAAAAGCAGAAATCACCTACTTGCAAGAAGTAAAAGTGAAGGCTTGCCTAGTTTCCCTGGTTTGAACAAAGAGGCACCTTTCCATTTTGTCCTGTTTTGTGTTTTCCTGTTTTTTTTTTTTTTTTTCTTTTTTTTTTTTTTTTTTGAGCTTTTTGGTAGACTTCTTACTTCCTTCTGTAATCACTGCCTGATTTTAAGTTTTATTGGCCATTTTCAGCTTCTGATCTCTACAGCTTGAGTTTCTTGTGAATTTTCACACTAACATGCTTTTCTGGATTTGTTCCTTCTCATAATGCTTGTCATCACATGAACTTACATCCATCTTAATTTCTATAGTCTCCTACTGCTCATGATCCTTTTCTTTCTGCTACTAATGCTACCAGCCTTTCTGAGTGGGATTCATCTCCTCTAAGTTATTTGTACATGTAGATGTCTGCACCTAAAATAGTCACTGAGAATCCATTTGGAGTCTACTCATAACAATAGTCTGTTGTGATTCATCTGGCCTGTTTTGGACTTCTCCATTTGGATGAAATGACTTCTAAAAATGCCCATTGAAAATAATAGGCAGCTAGATAAATAGGTCAGATGAAGCTGTTGACATTGTAACTGTAAAATAACATGAGATGGATGCTTCTGATGTTTCTTTAGCAAGTAGGATAGAACAGTTATGGCAAGAATTTATTCAAGACTTTACATAACAAAATTTTAAGTCAATTTTTGAAAACAATTGAAGAATCAAATAAACTTGACATCACACATGTTTTTTATCACAAACAAATATATTAGTTTCAGATTACTAAATAGTGCTAAGAATGTTTCAGAAACACCTGTTTTCCATATATGGTGTTTTTTTTCCTGCTGCTCATAGCATACTATAGGAAAGTGTAAATAGTATACTAATAGGAAGTTCATGCTAAAGCCTTAAAACAGGACAAAATAATTTATATAGATGTAAGAACTTAATCAACATATTTTATGAAACTATCTCCAATCTTATGCAATAGGATATTCATGTTATGAACTATCTAAAATCAATCTTAGAGTGATCCTTTTGATATAAGTAGGTATTTTCCAACCCACTTGTTTAAAAGCTGTGATTGTTAAATTATTATTTTATGATAAAGGAATTTTAAAAGTTATTTTCCTAAATCAACTATGTCACACTGCTAGGTTGTGTCATTACTCGTTATACATTAGGATATATGATACTGGATTTTACATGACGTCATGGTATGTTTTACAATTTGTTAGATCGTCTGGACTGTAACAGAGTTTTCTTCAGAGCTGTGTTCTTCGTTTGTGTATAAGTTCTAAGAACAACAAGCAGTACTGTTAATACATTATAAATACATCTTCCTGCCTCTTGCAATGAACCACAGAAGTGTAACAGTTGGCTTTCCCGTCCTGTTCACTAGTGAGGCCTGTGCTGAGACGTTTCTTTTTTACCGTGGGGCTACCCTCATGCACAAGACCATTGTGGTCTCCATTTGGCTCAGCTATGCTATTACTCTTTCTTTCAGCTATTTACACCTCACTGTTGCCTCTAATCAGTGCCTTGACTTGAGTTCTCCGCATAATTCATCCTTTTCTCATATGACTATTTTTCTTTTTTTCTTTTATTGAGTCAGGCTTATCGCTTCCTCTGCACCAGTGATGCCATATCCAATTGTCTCTTCATTCATTTTTCTATCTTCCATTTGTACCTTCTCCCAAGACAACCATGTCACATGGAATTCTCTCCCTGATGTGGCCCCCTCCTTCTTTCTCTATACAAACTTCTGCCAACATGGCTACAAAATTCAGTCAATTAAAAGTTGCTGTATAGATGCACAGCTAAGGATATATCATAGATTTATAATATGAAATAAATAGAATCTAATGATGTTGTAAAGTTTGTTGTGTATATTTTACCTGTTTGTTCCCTTTCTTAGTTTGTTTATCATTATGTAAATATTCACACAACTTGCATGTTACTAAAACACTGAAGACTGACAGAGAGGTAGTAGCTACATTCCGTAAGTATTAGTACTGATTATGGTACAATGCTTAGTATAGCACTGTGTGCATGAACCAGATGTCTTTGAAAGGTTTCATCCTTTTTTCTTGAGTGCTTACATGAGCGGTGTTATGGCTGCATCTCCTAGTTATACCTCATAATTTATAGCATATTTATCTTCATAATATTGATTTAATATAAATACACTACATTCTTCCCATTTAGCAGATGGAGAACTGAAGAACAGACAAACTAAGAGCTAAGAAAGAATACCAACATCTAAAGCATAAAACAAATGGAACTAAAGATTACAAATAAAAAACTCCTCAAACCCACATTCAAAAAACCTTAAATCGCTACAAACATCATTATATGTGACTGCACACTGGAATCCTTAGTCAAAAAACCTCATAAGAAGGGGCATTTCTAGATTTAGTTATCAAGATTTAATGCAGAGGATCTGATTCAAGATAACATTTACCCAGGAGCCACTAAGTAATAGTGGACGTAGAATATTCAAATTTCCTATCCTTGCAAGTGTGAGAAAACTTACTATAACAGTAAATTATGTATAAACATACAAATCCAATCTTAATACACTGATGTAATATTTATATTTAAAGAATTAAATTACATAAAATCAAGAAAGCTAGTTAAAAGGAATAGCTAAAATGATAAAATTCTTCCTTTCTTATACCACCTTGGAAACTCAGAGAATATGTACTACTCAGGAAAAATGCTTGTAAAAGGACAGTTCTCTTCCAGTTCCCTAAATTAGTGATTGAATAGCAGAATACAGGAGATTATTAGGAAAAAATATATCCCTCAGAAATAGATTAGAATTTTTTCTCAAAAGAAAATTAAGAGAAATAATTTCTTTAAACCTCTTAGGACTAAGAAGTCTACTAAAGGTGAGGCTCATTGGTGATGAGGGTATAATAGTACTGTAGTAAACAAAGAATCTAATAAACAGGCCTTGAGGTGAAATATTGAATTATTTTTTGCATTAATGTTCATTATAGGGAAGTTAAAGATGTACCTATTTTTCTAATTTTCTTTGTAAGTAAAAACCTGAAGAATATCTCAGTGTAAACTGGTAATAGAAGAGATCAATATCTAATTATTTGATACCAAAATAATGGAAATTGGCAAATATACAATCAGTTGTTAAAAAGGGATCCTCCATGCTCCAACAGCCCAATACCTCTGACTTGCATATCAGAAAAATTGCTAGCAATTAAAATAAAAAATAAATAAGTAGATAAAAAGGTAAAGATTATACACTGGGCAAGAATCAGAAGAGCTTTTGCAAAAGAAAAGCATACTTTGCAGACCTACACCAATTCTCTGAAGGAACCAAGGAGTTTTTGGCTAATGTTGATTCAGTTTTATAAAGTTTGATTTTCAAAAGGACATCAATAACATTAGAGAAACTGAATTGTCGTGGGGTAAAAGAGTAAATCTTCTATCAGATTACTTGGTGAAATACAGGAAACAAGAGAGTGAATAATCATTTTTCACAGAAAGGAAATATTAGAGTTCCAAGGATCTGTTCCAGAGTAAAGGCCAGGACTTATAATGGAAAAGCTGGTGAGCTATGAGATGACTTTTTGTCTAATGATACAGAATTAATCAGGATAGTGAAAACATAATCTGGATATAGGGAGTGACAGAAGAGTCTCATGATATTGTGCTATGAAATGACAAATGAAATCAATGTCAATAAATGGAAAGTCATGCATGGAGAAAAAAATAACCTTCACTGTTCATATACAGTGATGGGCTCTAAATTAGCTATTGCTACTCTGCAAAACAATCTTAAAAACTATGAAAACGTCAGTGAAATGTCCAGTTGTTATTTTTTCTGCAAGAAAAATAACAAAATCAGAATTCATAAATGCAGCCAATGCATATGTGAAACAAAAGAAACTATATTTTCACAGAACAAAAGTGAAAAAGATACAAAGGGAGATTTCATCTGCATTTATTAAGCACAAATTTCTTGCTGCAATTTCTGTCTCAGGAAATCCCAAGGGTGCTGAGCTGTGAAGCTGGGAGAGTATATCAGAAAAAGGACCATTTTCCTGATCTATTTCCTACATTCTTTCCTTAATGATCTATTGGGATACATTTATTCTAGGAAACTAAATAGAGTCAGGGCAGAGACCCAAGTCCAGAGAATTTAGCTGTATAGACACAAGCTGTGCTGTGCCATTTGTCTACAAGGCCAAAAAGTTTGCCCCAGCTTCTTATATTCGCTAGCATAGATATGGCTATCGTGGCCACTGTCAGAGTAGCGGGCTAGGTAGGTCTTTGTCCTCACTATGGCAGTTACGAAGTTCTAACATTGTCATTCCTTTTTTTTTTTTTTTTTAACTTTGTACTATTTTTTTAAATGTCTTGGAGGTACTTAAATTTCAGCTGCATCTTGTGTTAAGTGCTTTATTCAAAGTATAAAATTACTTCGCCTTCTGCAGATTTTTGTTTTAGTTGTAAAAGACATGCATAGCAATTCTTCTGCCTGCTTATTCTTCTAAAGTGTAGTTAGACATCTCGGTCATGTACGTATGGGGGATGCATTGTGGTGCAAGAGGTGAGATCTGATCAGAAATGATGATGCTTTGTTTGGTTCAAATCCAGACTACCATAACTTGAACTCATGTCAGCCCAGGAACAAAACTAGCTGTAGATCTCTCACACGGATATTGTTCCATTCCCACCCAAGCATTAGGGTAGCTCTAAAAATAGAAAGAAAACAAATGTTTGTTCCCACACTATTGTTACAATAAAACAAGAGCTTCCAATCTTTGAAAGATTTTGGAAAGTTATTGAATTTCTTGTCTTATATGCGCAGTACAGACAAAATTTGTTTTTCTGGAAAAGCTCTGCTTATTCTTATGGCAGTAATTTCCACTTGTTGGGCCAACTCTCATATTTTCTCATGGGCCACTGTATGCATCTATTATCTCACTTCTAATCAACCCATTTGTAAATTCTGCTATTTAATAGTGTTCCACAGACCTGCTCACAAGCTATCATGATTTCAGGCCACATTTTGAGAACCAATGCTGTATTGCGCAACTTATCTTTGTAATTTGTGCTGAAATATTTAGTAAATATTAATCCTAGGAGCACAGTGCTAAATTAAACCACCATTCAAGAATCTCAAAATTTAAGATCACAGAACTGTGTTTGTCATATGCAGGGACAGCAGACCACTTGGAGAGCGTCTCTAGATAGTAGATCACTTCTTAAGGCTTGGTTTGACTGCAAAGTCAGTGTGGGCTAAATAGCTGTGTACTTGCAGATATGCAACATAACTGGACTGATGTGCTGCTCCCTGGATGAGAATTGCTCAAGTTTCTCTAGCCTTTCTTCCTTTCTTATTATTGCACAAATGTCATCTACCTATGCTTGTTGTTGCCCCTATAAGAAGTATTTTTTATCACAAACTCATTTCTCTGGCAGTGGTGTTGATTGTGACATGATCCTGAAGCACAATAAAATATTTATATTTTCTCTGTTAATGATATTTTGCTCCATCCGTACATGTAATGTGAACAAAAGACCTGCACAGCCTGATATATATATATGTGTGTATATATATATACATATATATATAAACATGGATTACTTATTTCTTTAACTGAAATCAGCGGATTTCATAGATACTTAATAGTTCTGAGAAACAGGACAAGAAATAAAGCTTTCCACTGAAACTAAGTATATGCTTATTTGAAATGTATTCCTCTTCTAGGAAAAAAAAAAAAAAAAAGCATTGTAAAGAAATTGTTGATGCTGGCAATTTTGTTAGGAAATATTTTTACACTTTTGGAGAAAATATGTCATCAATAAGAAATAAAAATAGTATAAAAAGTGAGTGAATATAATTATGAATATTTAGATGTTTGCATAACGATGTATGACTGAACTCTGATCAGTACAAGAACATTTCCTTTAAGGAAGTATTAAGAGGCTTTCACTATAACATGAATAACAATGTGGCACAGAGTGTTTGGATATGCCTTTAACGAAGAGGAGATAAGCTGAGATAAGAAAGGAATTGGAAGAATTTTGTCTAAGGATAAGATGTATTATTCTCAGACCTTAATGTTATACATGTGATTAGGGTTACATTGTTAGAATAACATGAAGTTTTTTGGTAAGTCTACATTGTGAAATTGCTGTTATATAAATTATAGCCATTAGTCCAGGTAAATCTAGTAATTTGACTTGATACATAACATGTTTCTGATCCATTGATCTAATTAATATTTCTGATCAAACATACTTGTTTGTAGCTAAATAAAGCATCCACTTCCAGGCTCACAGGGATTTATCTTTTAGGCAGCAAACCAAGTGTGATTCTGACATACTAGAGCGTGGTTCTGACTCACAAGTGGGTATTTTCCTGCGACTTTCTTCAGCCCCAAGGGTACAGAGTCCAGCCTAGGTTGCATGCCTTCTTGAAACAGAATGGAAGTGATATGTGCTGAATGTGTTCATTGGTCAAATATTCTAAGAAATATCTTTTTTTTTTTCCCTACCATTCTTCTGATTTGAGAATTTACTGTGAATATTCTGTATCTGAGTTATCTTGCTTGGCCAGTTCAGGCTTATAAGACATATAATACCACTTCTGATCTGATAACGGTATGAGGTGTTTTCAGAACAAAGAATTATAGTCATTTAACTGTTCTCTTTCCATGAGCTTATAGAAAATGGATTATTTCCAGTGATCTAAATAAAGGTAGCTTCAGAATGGCCATAAGCATGAGTGAAGAAAGTTAAAAAATAAAATAAAATATCTATTAACCAAAAGAGAGTCTGCACAGCTGTGTAATTGTTAAAATCTACTGAGTGGTCCTAGTGTATATAGTATCCAGCTTTTGGCAAGTACTGTCTAGCTCCCCTCTGCTTATCTTACTGCAAAATTGAGAAACTGTATCCATGACAGGTTCCTTAAGAGAACTCTTAAGGCCACTGAACTCTCTCTGAAACCAGAAACGGTGCATGCTAGTTGGACCAACTGGAGACAGTCCAGAGGAGAGCAGCGATAATGACCAGATGTCTAAATGAATCTGGCCTATAAGGAAAAGTTGAAGCACCTGGTGATGCTTCACCTGAGAAACATGATGGAGATAGTCATATTCCAAAAAACTGCTGCAGAAAACCAAGAAATAACCTAAAAAAAATATCTCTAGGTCTACCATGCCTAGGACAGGAAATAATAGGCTTAAACTGAAGAGCACTTTAAGACATTAGAAACAGTTAAATTCTTAGATAGATTGCTCAAGGAAATTATGGCATATCCATCACTATAGATTTTTAAGAACAGATTAGAAAAATATCTATTGGGAATCATTTGGGCAGAGATGATCCTGCCTTTAGGCAGAAAGATGAGGTGGATGACCTCTTGACATCCTTTCTGGTCTTATTTTTCATGATTTTATGACCATGGCTCTCTGCCCAGACTGATGAGCTTGGGAGCAGGCCTTGCTAACATGACCATGCTGCTCTTGGAGGATAAAATGTTCCCTTTGCTGGGAATTAATAAACTCAGTGGCAGCTTGGAGTTGTCTGTAACCAGACTCCAATGTGGACTTCAGATGTGCTATATGATATTAAATAACCACCTTAGACATTTTAAAAATATGCTCTGAAAGGCAGACAGGATGCAGCATCTCTTGAGAACACCTTTGTGTTCAGGGGTCAGCTAGGGAGATTGTTCTGCTAATCACTGTCAAACACCATCTGTAAAGGAGTCACACAAAGTGACACTTCTCCATCCCAGGCATCGCACATTCTTTCCATGGTCTGGTGCATGTGACTGCTTGGTTAAGGCTGTGACAGCCAGCATATAAGTAGGTGCAAGCAGCTGCAATAGGCTGTCCTCAGACTCTCTTTTTAGCATCTTCTATTAGGGTTTGTGCTTTAGGAGTTATACAGCTATGTGTTGAGTGCTGGTGACATGGCTCTGTGCTTGCAGACCACAATCTGTCATTCTCTATTATATGGGTCAGGTTTCCAACCTCTCCACTTTTTCTTTGATAAGAAGCTGGGATTGCTGGGCTATTTCTAGTATCCTCTACAGGGAATTCCTAGGGAGCTGAAGTGTTTGAGAGGATCCAATGTACAGTTTTGCCAGGAAGAGAAAATTGGGTCAGAAGCGTATTAAATCTGGTAGGTATGTAGTCATTCTTCATTTGGCCTGACTACCGAAAGCAGTTGATCTCTGTTACATAGAAGAGAGCTGAAACACAGACTGCACACACAGCTAGTGTGCAAGTAAAGCAATGGGCTCAAGGGCTGCCTGAGGTCCTCAAATTGTAACAGACTGGGCTGTGGGGCTCCAGCTCTCTCAAATTCCAGCTACCAAAGTATCCATTTGCTTCACACTGCACACCGGCTCCAGCTAGTAATAATGATCCAATGGTAATGAGCCATAATGACTGAAAGCTACTAGACCATGAATGTTCAACTGGCTCTTGAGGGAGATATTTGTGAGCAACTCAGTAACGGTTCCTATGCCCAGAGTAGGCAGAGCAGCCAGCAGTGCCACTTCTTGGCACTAGGACAGTCAGATAATCCAATTCTCCAACTGTAACAAGGAAGAAGTCAGTGAAGTCTTCAGCTGCAGCAAAGATTACAGGTTATCTTAAAAAGATCTAGCTGCAGAGCTAACAGTGCCCAACTTTGCTCTGCAGTGCATTGACTCTGACAATATTTAGGAGAAATAAAGTTGATTTAAGTTATTATGGTAACCTATCTAACTTATCCTAAGAGGTATCATGGGCAGGAGAGAAATTGAAAGAAATTGAAGATTTCAAAGCAATACTTGTTGGCCTAGAGCGCTGTTCCTTGGAGGAGAGATAATAAAGAGCAATGTTGTACTCATCTGATAGGATAAGGAACCTTGAGCAATATCTCACAGAACAAAACAAGAAGACCCAAGCATGGGTGACAATTTGTTAAATCCTTCAACAGTGACCTAAGGGTGTGCTAGTAAAACACTCTCATCCGTTACCACAAACTTCGTGAGACAAAGCTCTTATCCTCTGTCTAGAGATCATTTTAAGCAACTTCTTTCAGTTAAAGGCACTAAAAGTGATATTTGAGCATATTCCCATCAGAAGTGAATTAACTTGAATGCAGGATTTTAAAATCATATGCTCTTATTGATTCTGAAGTTATTTTTGTGTTCAAAACCAGCTTGCTATATAATACTGACAAATGTCAATTTAGGTTTTCATGGCGTAGCATATGTTCCTTCTTTCTGTAATTAACAGAATTTCCAGTGTTTTTACAGATCTTGTTATACATGCATGCATGCACGCACAAGCAAGCCTGGACCAATTTCTGTGCAAAAGAGTTGGCAAAAAAAGAATGAAAAACAGACTAAGGTATTCCTCAAATGTGAATATACTCCAAAATGTACCTACAGATTTTTTTATGTTGTCACAGCATCGTGGTTAAAAGAATAGCTTTTCCTATAATTAAAAAGTAGCACTATCAATCTGACACTGTATGGTAGTTTTAACTTTGGAGCACTCTTCAAAGATAAACAAAATAATGATCATAATGCAAATGGTTCTCATTTCACAGGGCTAAGGATGATAGGATACGTAAGCTGCATTCTTCTCAGACTGGGAGATGGGTACACTCCTGCTTTTTCCTTGCTTCTTTGCTTATGATCTAAAACAGGAGTTGTAAAATTTTTCTCCCTCCTCTCCTGGGCTGACTGATACTTTTTCATATTTCCACAAGTGGCCTGCTCACAGTCGCTGCATGGTCCCAAGGTCAGCAAGTCTATTTACATACATGGGGAAAGACTTCAGACTGCTCTTACTCCTTGGCCAGGCAAGTCAGAAACTTGTTCTAGTGGCCTTGTCAAAACTGGCAGATGAATTAAACACCGTTTAAACTCATATTTAGTTTCTGCCTTTAATTACCAAGCCACATTGCCCCAAAATGTGTTACGGCACTCCTGGTTGCTGTTTTTCTAGTCTGCTTGGTTGACCTATCTTAATGATGATGAAAAGGATTGACAGTAATCTCTTGTTGGTATTAAACAGATAGCCAGTCTGTATATCGGTGCCTATTACTAAATGCTTGCAGTGGTCTCTAGAGGAGCTCTCTATTTTTGATTTTGGCTTTTACTGAGTCATATGTTGTCACAATGAAATGTCCTCCCCAAGTAAATTTTTTTTCTTTGAGGTTTTAAGAAGACATTTATACTCTCTTCAATTAACAACTTTTATCTTCATAGAGTAACTTTGATTTTATACCATTTGCCAAATTGATAATCTTTTGATCTCTTGTGAAACAGAACATTAAAAAAGGCATGATTTCTTTATCTTAATCTTCTAAAGCTCAGCTACTGTGTCAGAGGATCACATGCCATGTCCACTTCCCCTTTATTTCACTGCATGAGCCTGACTGCAAGGCACGCTTTGTTTTGCCTGTAGACAAAAAAGCTGACTGGCCCCGTGTCTTTGCAGTTACACTGCTGACAAGTACACGCAATAAACTCCAAAGTCTCTTGTTCTGCCTCATATTTAGGCAATATAAAGGCCACAGTAGACAATGTGCAGAATGTCAACAAGCTCTGGGTCCATGTGATAAGGTTTTGGGTTTGTCTCTGGTCAAACTTTGATGTAAGAGAAAACAAAAGCTCAGGCTAAATTCCCATTCAGTATAAATTGATGTAACTCTACTGAAGTCAGTTTACACCAACTGGGAATGTAGTCAGTCCCATGTTTGTCGACTGTAAGCTAGCTCAAATATCTTTGCCAGGCTAAGTGTAGTTAAAATGATTGCCTCTATTCTGACCCAAACAGAATCCTATAGAGGTTATTTTTCTAAATAGAGTACGAGGAGCGTCTCTCCCAGAAGTCCCAGCTCACACCTTGAGGGTGTTGCTGCGTGACTGCAACTTGTTCAATGCTGTTTCAGCAACTGGTCTGATCTTTGGGATGACTGTAATATGATTTGGGAAGCTCCACTTCTGCTGTTTGAAAGTGAGTTGGACAAACTTGCTGTAACTTTCGCATTTGACTACCCTGCTACTAAGTTTGAAAGTACTCTAACTGAAAACCAGTTTCTGTAACATAATTAATAAGCACATTTTAAAAGGAAGCCCAAACCCGGACTGATTGAAAGGGTGGCTGCCTATGTTCATAAGATTTGAGTATAGAGAGAAAAACATTAAAATTTGAAAAATTGGAGAGTCTGGTATGAAAAGAAAGGAGAGAATTCGTATGAAACAAGTTTAAAAATGAGAAATGATTTCTCTTTCTTTTCCTTATACTTTCAGTTTTATCAGTCAAGGCATTATATCACTGCTGTACGCTACATTCACCTTGGGTAGAGCTTGAATGTAGTAATCAGAGCAATCCCTGGATACTCCTGTGGTGTTAACCCCTGATACTGCTTACTAATGTTATTAGCTCTGACTGGTTGGTTAGTACGATCAGCATTTTTCCAGCACTCCTGAATATCAAACTTTACTTACACAAAATCCAAATGAGTTACATATGGGCCAGATTTTCTGCTGCTTTAGAGTCACATGCCATTGCCCTTTCTGTCTGGACATAATATTCTTCCAAAACTAATCTATTCTGGTTGGAGCACCTGGAAGGAGCAAGACAGAGGAAAGTTGGCTGTGTGGTTAAGAGGTGGCCGTCCTAGTTTCACTGAGGCTCTCATTACGCTCTAGACTGTACAGAAAAACTTGCAATGGGTGTCTATACTTCACAGGTTAGAGTATCTCTGAATATTTTGAATTGATTATTGTTACATTCAGGTAGTCAGTCTACAATCCCTTCTGGACAATCAATATATAAAGGCCTTTGCCATATATACTACCACTACTTGCCATGTTATGAATCACTTCAAATATAATTTCTCTCTAATTTAAAAAGACTTTCAGTAGAAGGGCAGGCCTTTGATCTTGCTTCCTAATCTATTTAAAAAGATTTTCAGTAGAAGGGCAGGCCTTTGATCTTGCTTCCTAATCTATTATTTTGCTACCAAAATATAAAAATTATATCTTGATAAGTAGCATAAGGGTATCATCTCAGAGAGAAATTGAATGGAAAAAAGAATTGAATTCTCTGATACATCTACACTGATGAGGATCACCAATAAGTAGTTTTAAAGTTTTATAGTCATCTTGCACATCTCATCATAGCCATTAAAAGGTGCTAAGTGGATACCTATGGATCTTCATACAAATTGAGAACCAGGTTCCTGACAATTTGTCCATGCAAGTCTATGAATGACTTGGGAAAGAGTTTGCTGTACATTCACTGCTGATCTTTATTATTGAGGAAAAAATACAAGTTTGGGCTGTAAAGAAGAGGCAAAATGTTGCATTTTTAAAGACTGGTTATGTTCGATTAAATTAAGGGTTCATTTGTATTTGAGACAGTAAAATATAAGAAACCAAAATGAAAACTTTTATTTTAAAAATATAGGAAAAAAACATTGGCTATCCATTCCCCTAGATTGCACACAACCTGTAATAACATTGATTATTTTGTGGAAGCACTAGGTTTAGCATAGAATAGTAAATTGCAGTTAGTTTGCTAGCAATTTACCAGTTTGCGTTTATAATGCAACATCTTTCCAAGCTGCTTCCACTGGGCATCCCTGCTTTGGATTATTTGTCTGTTAGGTAACTCATGGACTCCTGCCAGTTCACTAGCCTCCCTGGAAACATTTGTTTTTGCTAACCCTAGGCCTTTGGTTGTTTACAACCCCTTTAGCTTGGTAATATTTGGAAACTCAGCATGAATTGACCTCCTCTTCTAAATCAGCTAAACAAGCAGGAACAAATTCGACACTTCCCTTGAGAAAAAAAAATACTCAACAACTAAATACTGTGTTGTTATGTAATATGTAATAATTATAACCATGAACTCAAATTCTGATGTTTCTATTCAGTATTACCTTAAAGCACATATGATCCCATTGATCATATTAGGACTTGGCTGGTGCACAGTGCAGTCAGCTGCTATAAAAGCTTGGTTGTATTAATATCTATCAAAAGTTATACAAGCAAAATTGAATAATTTTATTGGGAAAATTATCATTCTTGCCTTATTGTTACACATGTAGGAAAACCAATTTAAGTTTTTATGTTGGTATTCCTCAACAGAGTAAAATGCAGAGAAACCTGGGCAGATAGAGACCATACCAGCCAAGAAAATGGATCCACTGAGCTTGAAACAGTAAAGTGCCTTTAGAGAAGGCTCTTTAGTGAAGGCATGTTGTTGCATTAACGTATGCTGACTTAGTGTGCTGTATTGCATTGCAGAGTATCAGAAGGAGGTTATGTTAAATCTTACAAAATTTTGTAAACTGTATCCTTCCCCAGATAATTTGCAGTCTATAATAATAATAAAAGCGGTAGAAAACACTTAAGTTTCCTGTCATAATAACATGTACATCGTTTGAAAGATTTTTGGACTCAGGATGTCTGTTCCATCCAAATGATCCTTTATTCTCTCTCCTTTTCTTTTAGCTCCAAATCACTGTCCTTGCCTTTCCTCATACTGTGCATTGGCTGCAACATTCATCTTGCCTCTCTCTGTCACAGTTCTTGCTACTAACATCAGTCATTCCTAATTGTTCTTAATATCAGCACCCTCATTTCTTGCCTTTCTTCTGCTTGGCAACAGACCCCCAGCTTTACCACTGTTGATCTAATTATTTCTTCTAGAATGGCATTTAGCGGAAGTATTCATGTCTTCAGCAGGATCGATTAACAACACACCTCAGAGAACAGTGTTACTGCTTAAGGGGAGAACAATTAGTAGCTTATATAAATGGACAACTTCTGAAGTGATTAAAGTGATCTGTAAAACTGTCACACTAAATGAATATTCTAAGGGGCCTTTGTTCCTTTGCAAAAAGCAAAGCTACAAAAGCAAGTACTGTAGTTAGCAAAATTGATATTGAAATTCAAGAACTAGGCAGGTTTATTATGCTGTAGCAACTATGCATTGTTTAATTTTTCTCTTTTGGCTCGATCCTTATTTATAATATTGAAGGGGTAGAATGTGCTTTTTATGATGACTTGGAGTGGGACGATCCAAAGGAAATCCCCAAGTAAAACAATGATTCACTGGTCATGAGTCAGCTGATAGCATTTGTCGCCAGAAGTCAGCATTAGCTCAGTACTGGGCAGATGGCAGAGGTGTTAAGTTGTGTGGTAAAATGCCAAATATTTCAAGACATTAAATAATTTTTGTAAGAACAAGGATTTTACTATATTCCTGTCTAAGTCATGTTCTGCCTATTTAATTTTTTTCCAAGATTTCAATTCGCTATGGTTTTTACAAGAAATGTTAGGATTCACCAATAATCATTTTTTTTCACAAAGAACAAAACTACTTAAAGATTTTTAAATAGTGGTTTGATCTAAACTAGATGCAAGCAGCTGAAGAGTACTGTGAAAGCTAGAGGCTGAGCAGAATACCTTGGGTTCTGATTTGGTCTCTGTTTCTGCTGGCTATAAGAGAGATCTATGGATGAAACAGTAGCAATACAGTATATTAAAGAGGTTCTGAATATAGAGAATAAAACAGCCTCTGATAGTAGTTGCATTAAGAAGATGAGGCATTTGTATGGAGAAACTAGGTCAATGGGTATTTTGATCAAAAAGCATCCTTCTCCTCCATGATATCCTATTACTTTCAGATCTCTTCCTTGATGACAGCAGGGCCACATATTTACAAGAACAGGACATGGGGGGAAAACAAAAGGAGAGTCTGAGGATAATTAACATTTCCCCATTACTACCAGCAAACAAGTCTTAGTTTGTAGCCCATCCTGTGCCCACTGTTCTACATATATAGCTTCCACTGAGTTCAGTGGAACTGGATACCTTATTTCTCCATCAACCTAGAAGACTCAGACTGGTGTTCACAGTATGAGGCCATCTCAGGGAAGAAAGCTTATTGCACAGAAGCAAAATAGATGAGTTATATGTCAGATGCTGTACTTTTTTTTTTTTTTTTTTTTTTTTTTTCCATTCTAAGGGTTGCCATACTAGGATTTGCCTGAATTCAACTCTTATTGCTCTAGCAAATAAAATATTATTCTAAATGTATCGTATCTGTCCTTTGTGTGCCAATTCATCACAAATAATTTTAGCACTGCTTCAAGGGTACTAGAACTATTTACTAAAATTTGCTATCACCTACTGCCCAAAAAGTGAATCAAGTTTTTAGGATCTGGTTCTCTGTGGTGAGAAAGCAGTCATACATAAGAAGTACAAAGAAGTTTTATGCAGGTCAGTGGGCACATAACTAAACAAGATCAGTAATCACTGTCCTCTTTTATTTATTTCCATAAGTTTAGGGGACATTATCTTTTTCTGACTGTAAAAATACTTTGTATGCATATCTATATAGCCAAGAAATTTAAAAGTAAACCAGAAGCTTGAAAGTGAATTTTTCAGCTATGCTCCACCCATGGTTAAAATAGCAAAAGGTTTGCATGATGTCTTGGCCAGATCCTGCATAACCTTTACCACACTACTAATCCTTTAATAAATAAGTCTTCAATAAGTTTTTCAAACATTGGGTTGCATTTTATGTAATTGTTAGGAGCTCGGGCAAAAGTAGCTGGACTGAGAAGGCTGGAGTTATGAGATACCGGTAAATGTCAGTGCTACCTGTTGTGCCAGCTAACTCCAGCTTGAGCCAGTGTTCATTCAAGCACTGTCAGCTGATGTATACTGATGCCATGTACCAGCAGTAGGAACAGTGAGATCTTTTAAGGCAGAGAGAGCTGGAACAGGCAATCCATGTATGCAGATGGTTGGATAAATATTTAGACTGAGGAACAGTGAGCCATATTTTAAAGTTCCTTTGTAGGATCTGTGCTTTCATCTGATAACTTTGGAGAAAGTAAAACTATTAGCAATCTGAAGAAGAACGTCCCTCAGAGGAATAACAAATTGCTACTGCTCTAGGCAGATTATGCCAAGAACTGAATTTATGGAATAAAATGTTATTCTTTAAAATTAGTTATGATGATTTTCTATGGAGATAATGGTCCAGATTCTGGATCCAAACTCTCTGCTAAATAGTGATTTGGGGGGAGGTTGTTTCTAAAGATAGTTTAAGGGTCCCTTATCATTCCCCAGTTTTCATGCCGCTCCAGGCTCCACCCTCTGGGCTGCATGGACTCGTCCCACTCTGATTTATTCCAGGAGACTCAAAGTGGAGACAGAGGTAAATGTGCCGTAGGAGCACTTAAATCACTTAAAGCTACTCATGGGCACTTTGCTGGCTCTGTAGGAGCCCAAGTGCTGGTGCAGTTATCCTAAGGCTAATTGTACTTTTCTTGTATCCATCAGTTTGAACAGATCATCAACACCTACAACACAGAGGTTTCTTACTGCATCATTATCCCATCTTGTTTGCCTCTCTCTCTGTCTGTCACATCTGTTTTTAAATCAAAATGTTAACCTTTATGGGACAAGGATTTTCTGTGCATTGCGTGATCATAAGGCACCTAGTGTGGATGCTCTGTTCCTTGTACAGCTTCACAAAGTCGTATGAAATATGTTCTTGAATGTTTGGAGTCATTTACTTCCTCTTTCTGAGAGTTAGGTCTGGTCTGTGTCACTGTAGTTTCCATTTTTGGAGTTTCTTATAAAAGTGCTTTATTTCTTTTAGTGCTAGAATCTAATTTAAAAAACAAATATAAAGAATTGGTGTTGATTAAAAGTAATACAGGCAAATGGAGAAAAGGAAGTAAAATTCATGTATAGCTTTATGCCTTTCTATTTTAATGTCTATTTTTTCTTATGAGTATTTCACATAAAATTATGAAGAAAACAGTGATATGACAATTTTAAGTGACATATGTAACTATTTTTAATTCAATATATAACTAAAGAGCAGAGAAAGGCTTATTGAAAGGAAACTGGAATCCCAAGTCTGATATATCTTCAACCAAATATTTCCTCACACAAATTATTATTATTTATTATTTATATGTATTGCAGTAGGATTGTCATCAGCTTTCTAGTGTGGTTTGCAGTATACAGCTAGGGTCTGATAAACTATCCGTTCTTGGGAGCTATGTTCTGAGGGTGTTCCTGCACTACAGCCCAAAGGCATGTCTGCAGTTCAGGTGATTGTACTTAAGTCAACGTTAAATGGTCTAGCCGAGCTCAGAGAATAGTGGAAATGACCTATTAGAGGCCTTTAGTAAATGAATGGTTAGATAGCCTGTCCTGAGCTGCTGTGGCAAAGTTACTGTCAGCATCTGGCCTGTATTGTTTGATGGAGAGGTGGAAAATTTTCCTTGCAAAGAACTGAATTGGCTTTCCAAACATCTTTTATAGATCATAAAGTAACATGTATCTTAAAATCAGGTTGCCACAAATTCTATAAAGCGAAGTCACAGGCCTTATTCAGTTCCTAGCGTGAAAGCCTTCTTCAGCTATAAAGTTTCCTACTTGAAGATTCCCTGCTTGCTAAAAGCTTAGGCCCAAAGTAATATGTACAGACTACAAACTGAAACACCAACACACCCTCAAAAGACAGAAGCAAGAAGGAAAACAAAGCCACAGAAGTGATGAAGTCTAAAAAGTCACTGTTTTCAAATCAGTAACAAAGCCAAGCAATAAATCCAGGTATTTTGAATCTTTCCTCTGAATTCTGTGTGTTGGGAATTTAATGATATCTGGAAGTGATTTCTCAAGAACACTTTTTGAATGAGTTTTGAGATAAATATCTCAAGATATAGCTTTATTTCTTGTTCATTGCAAACAAACACAAGTCATTCAAGCTACTGAACAGACACAGCAGTATTGGAGAAAGTTCATAGTTAAAAATCAGAAGCCAAAGCTGTATCTTGCCCCCCTGAAGGTCTATTGGGTGACCTGGCAAACTTTTTAGCTTCTCCTACCTGATAATTGCAATTGGGTGGCTCTGTCAGTACAGATGCATGAATGTCCATTAGGAATGCACACCGAGCATGCAAGAAATGCATTTTGGTGCCTGTGGAATGCCACTTTTATTCCTGGAGTCCCAGCATAGTTTCCTGGAGCAGATGCACATCTGCACCTGCTTGCTTTCCTTCTTCATTCTCATTAGCGCTTCAAAGGATTTTGCACTTCACAAGTAGCCAGCTGTTCGTTGTGCGGCCTGTGTCCTCATGCAATGTCCAATGAGTGCTGCGACAGCAGGCCACCAGCTGCTGCTACACGTACAGCAAGATGGGCTTGGGCTGTGTAGACATGGTATCTCCTTACAGGGACATGTGCCACATGGGAATGAGTTTTATCATGATAAGGAGTTTAACAGTCACCAGTCTTATCAGTGGATTTTGTGATATTATTGTGTTCACTTTTTTTGCTCACTTCTTTCAAAGATAAGCTACCTTCTTGCGTACTTTTCCTTAGTTCTCTGAAACAGGAATTGTCCAGGATGAGCTCATGCAAACACAAATCCTGGGAGGCTCCCTGCTTGGCAGGCAGCCCAGTAGCAGAGGAGACAAAGCAGGTAAGCATATATGTTACTAGAATAAGTGGATTCCTGTCTTTGGGATATGCCGCAGTTGTTCAGTAAATGTGGACAGAGTCCCAAAGGAATGAAAATACTGGCTGTTAATACCATGTGATATGACATGATATAAAGTTGACCAAATGAACAGGCTTGACAAATTGATGGAGTTTCTGAAAAAGTGGTGCGATGTCACCCACATCCTGACATACAGCTTCCAGAGAGAAGTTTGGGTATCTCCTCTCCTTATAGCTCTTGAAGCTTTAAGACCCTTAGGTATACAGAAAATTTATGATCTCTAGGACGGACATGGGCCTTTATTTCCTATGGTTAGCAATTTGGTTTTCATTAAAAAATACCATTTTAACAGAAATATCAGTTCTTTCTTAAATTATGCCAATGCTGATGAAATTTCATTTTGAAAAAAAAAAAAACAGAGAAAAGCATTTTTAAATTTTTTAATTTAAAATTTTAAATTTATTTCATTTTGTGAAATAGTTGTATGAAGGCTTTTCAGCCCCAAGTATGATTTTTTTAAAAAAAAACTGCCAATATTTCTTTTTAAGGAAATTCATTTTCTTACTTTACTATCAATTGTTTCTCTTTTACTTCATTTTGAAGCCCAAGAGTATGTATATATAGCTTTATTCCATATATAATTCTGTCTACAATAAAGTATGTCATGAAAGAATATAAGAAGTAGACATAAATGCTGTATCATAGCCCATATTCAAGGTAATACTTGTTAGTATGCACGCACACACATACACACACACACAAACACACACACACACACAGTGTATATCCATATATGTGTATATCATAAGCTACTTCTCAGTTGTGCCTATCAAAATGGTGTCTGCGGTGGAAGCAAACCATCTGCTTCACAGCACTTCTATTTTTAAGTTCTGCTGTGTGCCAGTTTAACACATGCAATGTCATTTCAAGCCCTCCTCCCCCACATGAACTCCAATATGTCACTGGGTTGTCCCATCAGCTTTACGTTGTCTCTGTAAACAGAAACTCTATCTCTCTGCAGCCTGAGTCAGCAGCTGTACTGGAGAGGACCTATCTTTGAGACTTGCAGAGTATGTAATTTGATGTCTAAAAACCACAGGAAAGTATTTGCCACCTGACTCTGGAATGGACAGTGGCACTTTTATAGGTTTTCACAAGTTTGTCTTTACATATATAGATGAAATGCTGCAGTGGCATTTGTATGACTTTTCCAAGGCTGGAGGGAAAACTCTTTATCAGATGGAAGTTCTGATTCCTTACCTGCCTGTATGCCATTTCAGGACCGGTATGCAATCATCGTCTTTACTTTCAGTTTGGGAATTTACACTTAAATCCACTTTGAGGATCAAAGAAACAAAGGTAGCAATTCAAATCTGACTGAAAATCTTCTATGGTGTAAGGGAACTTGCCAGCAGCATGAGTAGACCTTGAGAAGTGTAAGGAAGCAGCTCGTTCACATACAGCAGCTTGTGTTCTGCATCACGTTACATTTCTGCACACATTTTAGTGCCATCCCGCTGGCATGGCTCTCTGAAACCCTATATGAATTCCTTCCTAGCATTATCATTAAAGGTATTCAAGAAAAAGCTCACAGTTAATGATTCTTGTTGTCATCTGGGGAGGGTAAAATTTCTTGTGCAGGGAACCTCTGCAGGTGTTTTTCCAGCTGCAAGACACATAATGAGTATACATTGGTGAATAGGTTCCTTTTTTCTATTGTGTTTTGATGGAAAGGATGAGTTTTATGCCATTTCTCATCATAAATCTTGATGTAATGGAGATACAGTTAATGAGATGACACAAATTTCCAGTGGTTGACGATATGGCGTATTAACACTACTCTCTGCCTTATTTAATAGAAAAAGACACGTTTATCAACATTTTTTTGCAAATTTTTCATTGCTTGAGGGGTTAAGGTCACTTATACCAATAAGTGACTTCCCCAGAAAAAAAGAAACCACAACACTTTGTCACAAGTTATGTTGTGTGGGAGACTAGACAAAATAGAATTATCAATGTTCTCCACATAAACAGCACACAGCATGATCTTGTTAAAGAATTATACTGCCTCATAATCCTCAAACAAATAACATTACGCTATAATGGATCATTTTTTACTTCCTAAGCAGAAGATGGTAGGTTTGTTTTTCCTATTAAACCTAATTTTCATTTCAGGCACAAGATAAATGATACACTGATGTATATTATTTATTTATCCCCTTCTTGAAGTTTACAGCTAGAAAGAAGAAACTTATTTTGTGACTCAGTTGGAGTAAACAAAGTTTGCTCTCCTGATTCAAAATTTCTTATTTTTTTCCTTTACTTTTGCTTTCAGTCTGAGTATTGGTGGGAGAAACTGCTGGTTAGTCAAATGCAATTGCCATTTGTGATAACGAACAAGAATGAACTGTTCAATAGACCACTTACGCCAGCTTACTTTCACAAATAAAAAAAAATCTAACATCAAAATAGTTATGACTAAGAACTCCCCACTTCTTGTATTTCTTTTTTACAACCCATTAGCAATATGATTGACTGGGAGAGGACCTCCTGATTGAAGTTCAGTCCTTTACCCCACAGAACATCTCCTTAATGTATAGCTGCAACTGATAGCAGCAACAAGAGCATGGTTTCAAGCCAATTAAATATTTTATATCATTTTCATTTTTTCACTCTTCTTTTTAAATATTTCAGTCTCAAAATGAAACACAAATTAAAAATAGAAATATAGCTTTCAAAAAATATTGAAATAAAATATGCTAGCTTTAAAAGAAAAAGAACACTTTTGCTACCTGAAATTATTTACTAGATATTAGCACATATTTATAAATAATGTTTTCTGCTTGAAAATGTATTTTTAAATGTAAAATTAAAAGTCTGAAAAACATTCTGCCAAATACTTAAAAATCTTTAGACAATTCTGACTGCTGGCTATTAGTCACTAATAAATGCTTTGCTGCATTGGATTGAGAAGGAAGTGATCTCCCTGCAAATTAAACAGTCTTAAAGGCAAATACAGATATATGAGAGATTGTTCTGTTCCCAGATTTCCCAGTTTTATACCATCTTGTTGCCGAACACCCTAGCTTCTTTTCACCATCACACTGCTTCATGCTAAATTGAAAATAAATAAATAAATAAATAAATGTGCAATATCAAGGATCTTGTCATGCTTATTTTTCTTTTTAGGTGCATATTTTCTTTACAGTAGCTCAGTAAAATCTGACCTCTCCAAACACTACCATTAGCAGCTAGTTTGGGACAAAGTTCAGACTCAAAAAAGGTTAAACACAATAAAAACCAGATATGTCCACAAAAGTGAAAGATGTTTATATCCTCAGTGATGGATCCCATTTTGACATGCTTTAGTGAATTAAAACCAGAGTACCAAGCCTATATTACTCTATTGCTTGTTGCTTTATCTTTGCATCCAGTGCCAATGAAGTGTAATCTATTATAATAACATTTCCTGAAAAATGGCAAAGAGAATGTTCCACTGTGACCCAGAAAGACAGTTGTACTTTGAACAGCAAGATAATGGTGAATATAGCTCTTCCTCTTAGAGTCCTCTGCTGAAGAATATAATCTTTGAAGGAGATAGAAGTGCAGAAGTATGGAGGTCTTCCAGAAGATACAGGCAAATGTGAAGGCAGAGAGCTTGTGTTTACACCTGTCCATCAATACATACCTGTGAAAAAGGCCAGATCCTGAATTTGACTGTATCCCCCCCTTTTTTCCCCAAAAATGAGAATATCTTTTCCCAAAATAAGAATATCTCTTAAGCTTTCTCAAGGATCAGGTACACGATGACTCCAAGTACTCTAGGTTAACCCACTAGTTTCCCCCTCTCCTCTGTCCTTCAGTAAGCAGTGTGTAGCATCTCATTTCCTCACCCCCAGACCTCCAGGGTATCTGTTTCACAGCCGAGTGGGTAAGGCAACACGGGGGACTAACACTGCCGTAATCCAGGAGTAAGAAATGAAGAGGGGATGGGATGACAGATATATAACAGGCACATATCTTATGGAAATTCTGCAGTATTTTTCCCTAAATACCCTAAAGATTTCCCAAGTACTAGGGTGGTATAAATAAATCAGTAACAAAATGTTACTGTAGACAGTAACAACAAAATGTTAGGAGAAACAATATCTTTTTTTCAGCAAAAGCAGTGGTGATAAGGGCAAGACAGCTAAAAACAACACAACTAAAGTCACAAATAAAATGTACGGGGTATTTGCAAAGCAAAATTAATTAACCCTCAGTATAAGATAGAAAAAAAACATCACACTGGCTGCTCCCAGGAGTTGTAAAAATTCACTCCCTGGGAAGTTCAGAGTTTTCTGCTGAAAGGGAATCTCCAGTTAGAAGGTATGTACCTTAGTCATCTACAAGTGCCTTCTCCTTCTCACGGAGCATGGAGGCTTTTGGATTGCTAGGGGTGAATGTGGGGCTGTCAGCCCACTATAACCTGCCAGTTTAACACCTGCATACTCAATTTTGAGCAGTTGCCAGATGTCAGCAAAGCTTAGAGCAACCTGAAGGCTGGTTAAACTAAAAACCTGTGTCAAGTCACTCTACTGTCCTAGTGATCTGTATCCTTCCACTGTCTCCAAAATGCAAACAGCGTTTTAGCAGTCAGGCTAGGAATAGGACCCAAACCCTTTTATGCACACTGAGGCACTGGATTGAAGAGAGACAACCAGTTAGGCACCTCAGAATAAAGTTTGCACTAAGGCAGATTTTGCTTGAAGCTGGCAAATGGAGAAAGGTGATCCCTCTTCAGAGTCTGAGTGCCTCATTTGGAGGTGCAGGAAGTCATGACTGTCTGTTCCCATCACATCCTTTCTGGATAATGGGCACCATGACAGCTGTTCTTTCAAAGATCCAGGCAGGAATTACTCTTATAATATGGTATTACTTTCTAGTAACAGATGTGTGGTGAGAGCACTCATTTGGGATTGGGAGACCTCAGCCACGTCTTTACTGCAAAGCAAAACAGGGCAAGGGACCATTCTCTGATTCTGTGACCAACTGGCACAGACTGGTCATGTCCACACAATACATCACTTTACGCTGAGTCTCTCTTTGGCCCACAGTGGTGTTCCTAAGCAGCTAACTGATTTTATTTTAATGATTGTTTTTTCCCACTGAAAATTCCTCAGTCAGTGTGAGTAGTGTTGCAGCTTATCAGAACTATGTCTTTATAGCACAATGTCTTTATTGCCTGAGGATGCAAGCAAACAGTCTTGTCTAAACTGTGTAGCTGGTGAGTGTCCTGAGCCATATCCAGGCATAAGTGCTGTTTGCCAGGGAGCCAGCTAGACTGTGCTCCCAGGCAAGTTGCCTGGGTTGTCTGCAGTACCATGCGAAGTTCATTTTGTGTAACATACAGGTCCAGTATTCTGGTCTTCCTTTGCATGAGGGATCCAGATCTATGTCTCCCTTCTCCCAGGACAATCTTAACCATAAGCAGCAGCAGAAGGAAGATATTTCTTACATCTCATGTGGGAGCGCAGGAGTTAACAGTACTAAGTAAGAGCGTGAAACTGGATCTAAGCGTCCATCCGGGAGGGAGGATGCCTGGGGTTCCTGTCCCTCCCTAAAGCCGTGCGTACACTGGCATGAACTGTCATAGGTTAAATGAAAAACTAGACAGCTAACTCCTTGCCTACCTGAGGAAAGAGTTGGGCTTAAATCTGCAGCTGGAGCAGCTGGAGTGTAAATCTCCAATCACTTGGCAGCCTTTTAAAAAAGAGAAATCGGAGGACTCTGCCTGTGTGTGTGCATGTGTGTGTGTGTAAGAGGGTCCAACGCGGGTGATTTCAAAGAGATGTTGCTTACGGCTGTTTCCTACATTTTACTGATAGAAGTCAGTATGAGCATGTTTGAAGCCCATTTACTGGATTGAGTCCCTTAGGAAATTTAGGCAAAATTGTAACTAGTAATTATATTCTGGTAGTGCTTAAGGGTACATTAGTGACTGCACTGCTCCGGCTGGGGCAGTTCTGTACAGGCACAAAGAAGAGCCCTTGGCACCCAAGGGGTTTAAAAGTCCCCTTTTAAAACAGGGAGGCTTGCAAAGACTTAGAGTCTACTGCTCTACTGCTTGGTTTTTTGATTTGCTTTGTTTTTTTCTTAATTAGATCTCAGTGTCATCTTTGATATGTTCTAGGTCTTTTATGTCTTTTATTAGACATATTTCTGACTTGCCCTAATTTCTGCTGTTGCTTATGTTGATGTTGAAATGGGGTAGCCTTGGCTTTAAAAAACATGAAAGAGGAAAGATCACTTTCCCAACTTATCAGGTATAGAACCTGTAACAAATTTTTCAGTTCTCTAATCAATACCTATTACGCCTTTTTGAGGAGTGATATACATATATATACAGGATTATTAAAAGTAAGATTGACCTTTGAATGCGGGTCCTTATGATCCCTTTCTCTCCAGATTAATTCTGTTATGTCAATATTTATGTTATAATTTCAGGAATCTCTGTGCTTATATTTGGAAGTTTATCCAGGGATTGATTGTCTGGAAGAAAATAGTCTGTTTTGTGTATGTAAAAGCTTTTTCAGGTCAGTCAGAAAAGAAGTAGGTCATATTTTGCATTCCAATATTTTGATCTCAAATATGGGAAAATAGAAATAAAAGGGTATCATGTGACTTAATGTTTATGCTTTGAGACTTTTTTCCACTAGAGTTGTTCTGAGGACACTCATCCAAATCCAAATACATAAGACAGTGATTAATAAGCAAGCTCAATCACATGAAATCAGGCACATGAAGTTCATTAATAAATATATGATTCAGACACTCATTTTTTCTCATTTCTCTTTGATTGCTTTGGGACAGGCAGGGACAGAAGAAGGTAAAAAACCAAGTTTTTCATATATTCAATTGATGGTATATGGAGTTGCTATCTGCAGCTCAAGAGAATATACTCTATATGTCTCATTAGTAGGTCTTATCAGTCTTGGGTCAAGCAGAATATTTACTGTCATTCTTTTTAAATGGCTTATTACAGCTTTAATTAAATTATTTTGAAGCTTTAATGACAAATTGTTTAGCTGAAGCCTTCCGATCCTTTTCCCTTTGTGAGTTACTGCTTCTGAACTAGAACTGTGCAGTGACACCATTTCTAGGTAAGTTTTTTAACAGAAGCAGTAATGTTCTGGACCTGGTAAGGTGTCGGTAAAACAGCTCTTCTCTGGGGAACTGAGAGGAATGCAAAGGGAAGCATTAACTAACTTGGCTGGAAGCCTAACCTGCAGTGCCTTCGCCTCTACTGTGGGAAAACTTACTGCAGTGTCGCAGCCCTGCTACTATCAATTAGTGTCAATATGCACAAAGAACTCCAGATATAAGGCCAATGTTCTGGAAATATAACAAGCAAAAAGATGTTTTGCAGCAAAGCTGAAATTTCACTTTGTATGCGAAAGAGGATCCGAAAAAGGGAAAACAAAAGCAGATTAGTCATACATCTAAATTTAGGGTTTTTCCATATATGCTGCTGTTTCAGATAGGTCATGGAAACGAATGCAGTCAGTGTTATGAGATGAAAGGAATCCTGTAGTGACCTGATGTGAACTCAAGGCAGCCTGATAGGAGGATTTGGCAAGGAATGTTTAGGACCTTTTTTTATCATCCAATGGCTCCTTTTGAACAGCAACTCCTATCATGCTGTCAGCTGAGCAAATAAAACTGGCCCACTTTTCAGGCCTCCTCTCCAGTTTGTTCTAATATCAGACAGCTGACTTGATTTTCTGACTCTGCTTCAAGGCTGCACATGATTCTCCCCAGAGGAAAAAAGTATTTTTTGATCAGAACAAGTGTTGCCTTGCAGACAGCCTGCGTGCCTCCTTCACAGCGATGGGAGGGACAGAGCTGAACACACAAGACATCTCCTTCCAGTGCAGGCTTTCAGCTCTTTGTTGCTCTCTGTGGACAAGGCTTAGAAATAAGGACTGTTAACACTTGGTTACTCATTTATCTTTATAACCTCTCTTCCTTATTTCTCAGTGCCTTGCGGTTCTTCTGTATTGGTGCAGTAAAGGAAGTAAGCATAATAGCCTATAGAAACTGAACATGGTGACATGTGACTATTGCAGTTTATAAGCGTTGCACAAGACTGCGCTAACTGCCTCCCATGGGTAACAGGGCCAACACTGACACAGCCTTGCTGTCAGCGTGTGCTTGCCAAGAATAGAATAGAGCTGGCAAACTGGGCTGTAATTTTGGCTGATATTGTTAATAGTCATTGTGATCAATTTCTAGCATCTAAATTCATCACCATGACTCTGATAACTGAAGTCTGGCTTAATATCCACCCTAAACTATCAGTATTTGTGGGTATCGTGCACTGATATACTACTATATTTATTTTTTTTTTTACATTCCTTTAGTTCACTTACTTATGTGGAAATGACTTTGTTATGTTATTTTATTGGCTTTTGGAAATGAATTTGTGCCCTACCTAAGGACATAATGTCCAGGTATTCATTGTATGTAAGTCAACATCACTACTTTATAAACAATGATTTTTTTAGGCCTGCTTGGAAATTCCAGGATTAATTTTATTATTGTTTGCCTGCACATTGTTCTACATTATACACACTTCAAAGAACACGTGCTGCTCTCTCTCTTTGAAAAGGACGACGAGTGTGTTTCCATGCTAATGATAGAAATAATGCAGTATCATGCACAGTTTACCTGAGCTCTAAACAACCCAGCTTGGATACTCGGACCTACCAAAGCTAGTACACAGATCTTCCTGGGTTAAATTATGGTTCATAAAACTGCTGGCACCTGAGAGAATTCATCTGAGCTCACTCATCAGCATCTCCATATGAAACTGCATTGCACCATCTAGACAAACATTGAGGTCCAAGGACTTCAATCATTGCTAGGCAGTGAATATAGGGGTTTGAGAACATAAATTTTGAGGTTAGATCTCTAATTAAATTTCCAAATTTGGTAGTACAACCTTTGAATGGGCTTGACAGCTTATTGTGCAGTATCTCAAGTATGGCGTTGTGCATTGATTGTACAATAAAATCAGGAAAGCAGTGGTGTTGTGGTGACTCTATGAGGAAAAATAGTTAAATCACATATCATATGTTTTCACTGTGATTAGAAAAAAAAAAAAAAAAAAAAAAAAAAGAACTAATGCCAGTAGCTGAGTGTACAATATCAATGTGATAATAGCAAGGAATAGTAAATTATTCCTTAGGAGACACTTACGGATTCCTTGTTAACATTATTCAGTTTTGATCTCAACATTTTACAAAGGAACTTAACAAAATGAGACAAGATGAAAGCTTTGAAAAGTAGGAACAAAATAAGTTACTAAAGAAGTTCAAATGATAGTGTAAACTGGTGAAGACCCTTTCCAAGTGTGATGAAATTATTGCTTTTGGTACACTCTGTCCTGGAAAGCAATAAGAGAAACCCTGTATAACTTAATCAGAATTTCTTCTGAGGACAGCAGTTGCAACACTGCTTCCTTTGCAACCTCACTCTCTCCGGCTTAGTTACACTTTTCGCGTAAAGCTTGCCCTTGAATGGTGATTATGCAAGAGCAGACGGAAAGAGCGAGAAGTTCAGAAGATTCACACCCTGGTAAGATGTAAAGAACTTTTATATAAGTATTCTCCTAATGTGAATATATCAATAGTAGCTCTATTTCTCTGAGGTGTTCTGCTATATAAAGGGAATGGTTATAATAAAGTGGGAAGGTTGATTGAATTAAGAATGATCATACCATCCTTAGAATAATTTATTTCATAGGAAAGAAATACTCACTGACCTACTTAAACCTGTGGCTTCATGATTTCACTACCTGCTAAACATCATCTTAAAACTGGTTTCTTTCAAGTAGTGTATGGTCTTCAATTCTTAGCTGTTAACACCTGAAATGTAGACTAAAGGCCTTGGTTTTCTGTCTGCTCATATACATTACAGCTTTTTCTAAAAAGAAGACCTGAGCTTCTCTAGATCTTATCAGTTCTCCTTCTGATAAGCAATTAGATGTCACAAAAAAGTAGTACAAAGCTACTATCTCAAATTGCTGAATGATGTTCTGGGTATTCATTGTGCATGTCTGTGAGTGGCCTGCTTCATGGATTAAACTGTATACACGCTTCTGGACAGGGATCTCTGATTAAAATAAGATTCTCTTAAGTTTGTAAGCTTGTACAAATCTGAACCCTAATATGTCTCTTTCTTTAACATGGCTTTTTATTTTTAACAATGATCAAAGTACATTATTTCCCTTATTGCGGAGATAGGGAAAAATAGTAATATCTTTTTACCTTTTTCAGAGGTAGTAAGTAATCGATATACTTTTCCTTGGCTGATAAGTTCCAACCTTTTCGGGACTTCAGATTTTTCAGCAGGAAGGTGAATGAATAACCCTCATATACAGATAGATCCATTGTGACAGAGCTCGAGTATATGGGTTAAATATATATATATATTTGAAATATAACAGAAAGAGTTTCGCTGTAGGCAAAACAATAGCAGATTAGTATGCAATGGAGTACTTCACAGCTATAACATTCAAAAAGATTGGCAATCACACTATTTATCTTATTGCATTTGGTTTGCATTTTGCTTTTGTGTTCTATTGTTAAATATTTATGTAAAATATTAATAAATATTTTAAAGAGTGTCTTTTGAGTCTGTTTACTGATTGAGGTCTCCTCCTGCAAACATTATTTTCTGTATACAGCTTTCATGTGTATGAACTGAGACTAGCATGTGTTCATGAAATTGGGATTTGATTAATAAAATTTAAAACATGAAAATTTAAGACAAGGAAAGGAACTATGAAGTATGGGAACTTTTTTAGTAAAAATAATGGGCAAAAAAAGTGACTGTCTTTTATTTTAACGTAGGATGTTATGGGAACATGAGGTCCAAAATTACTGTCTTCTGTGGGATATTTGTAGCGAAAGGAAAGAGGTGCAGGAAGAACAGTGTGTGGAAGATTTAAGACTACCTTTTCTTTTCAAATGTTCTCCTTGTATAGATGGTAGAGGGGAAGCAGGGCAAAACTCAAAACTATGATGCTCTCTTTTGAGCATATGTAATGGGTTAGAGCTCTGTAATTTTCCCAGTTGTGAGATGTGAATACCCTGTTTCACATAGCTCTGTAGCCTTTTGCACACTGGTACATGGGACATGACTGGGCAGCAAGAAGGCATAGATGAAGCCTTGATCTCACCAACACAAAAGCCTGCATAACAAAATCATAATAGTCCAAGAAATGCCTAAAATAATGGAGCTAGAAAACATCTCAAAGATCATTTAGTCTATGTCCCTGCCTAAGAGGTGGTCAGCTATACCTGTGGCAGCCCTGGTAGTTTATCTGGTTTATTCTGTAAGACTTTCCAAACCAAAGATTTTATGCTCATTTCAGACAGGCCATTTCAGTACTTCAATCTTGTTTCTATTAGAAAACTTTTCTTCATGTCTTAAATGAATGTCTTTCGTTGTTGAAAGTCGTGTCATGTTTTCCAAACAATTATTCATGCTTGTTGCTCTTGGTGGCCTTCAGCTGCTTCACTCCTCTCTTGAAGTATTTTACCCAGTCCTGGACAGAGGACGCCAAGAAAGACCTTGCCAATGCGATATTTACAGATCTTGCAGCTTGTCTGATTTGTCTAGCTACAGCATGACTGCTGATTCAAATTCAAATTCAGGTGGTAACTTGATAAAATTTCTACTATCTCTTTAAAAAAATTTCTTACCCTCATTTAGTATCTGTGCAGCTGATTATTCTTTCCTAAAGGTTAAACTTTGGACTTGTTCTTACCATGACATCATTTTTTTTTCTTCAAATCATTTTTTTCAAATAATCAAAATTATTTTGCATTTCATTTTGCTTTCAGCCCTTTCCAACTTGATTTTGTCTTAAGAGCTAATACATATATTCTCTTTTTTATTAGTCAGGATTATTTAAGGAAAATATCAAGAATCAGGCTCAAGACACACATCTGATAAGACTCACTCAATGTATCTTTGTTGTTAAAGTGTGAACATGAAGGTGAAAGAACAACATGAGATAATTCAGAAGTTGGGCCAATTTGCTTCTGTCTGCACTGAAACAAGAGGACAATCAGTGATCAAACTGTGATTCAGGCAAACCTTGTTTTTCGTGTGCTTCTGAGGCTATGGGATCTGGTGTTAGACTAAATACGTAACAGAGTCCAGTGCAAGTCTTATCATGGAAGGAGCAAATCATTACATTAATACAGGACATTAAGTAGAGCTCATGATATGGTGACATGGAAGATAAAGAAATCAACTGCAGAAAATTAAATGAAAGTACATGAAGTTTCTTTGGGCATGTGTAAAGGGAAGTTTTCTGAATGCAACTCAGAGCAACACTAACTGAAGACTACATAACTAGGGGAAAGAAGATGACTATAGCTGCTGAAAGTTAAACAGAGGTCACAGACATAAGTCATCAGGACCAGAGGGTGAGTTGTGAAGGAGATCATGGCATTCTCTTTCATGAGGCAAAAAGAAGATAATCTTGAGAAAGAAGGATTCATGTAGTTTTTTTGGTGGACAAGCAACTTAAGGAAAAAAGGCTTAACATGAGGTATGTCTGAGAAATGGGAAATTGCAGAAATCTTGACAGAAAGAGAAAAATCCCAATTTGATAGGAAGATATGAGAGCGGTCTTTACAGATATTATAAAAGATAGCTATGATATGATATCTAGTGAAATGGTTTAACGTAAAATGATTTATTTTTGAATTAAAAAAAAGAAAATAAGCAGTAATAAAAAGCTGTTTAATTCTTTTGGAACTTGACCCAGACCCACTGAAATCAGGGAAATCTGCATTGATTCATGAGGTTTGGGGTAAATCCTAAAGTGTTCTATTGAAACATTACAGGACAAATTAACACATAGTGTAATTCTTCTAAAGTAAATTGAATTAATCCTCAGCAAATTTGTCCTAAGGGTTTGTTCTTTCATTCATTTACTTATTCTTTCTTGCATTCATTCAAATAGGGTCTCAGTATGCTGTAAACGGTATGCTTACTAGAGACTGACAGGAAATGTGTACTATGCTGAAGAACATTAGGCAACAAGAAATATGGTTTCAAAAAGTATTTGTTCTAGGACATATTTTTAAATAACTTTCATAATTATGAAACTTATTAAAAAAAAAAAAAAAAAAAGCCAGCCTTTCAGCAGGACACTCCCCGTATTCCATTAGATTTGTGGTTCCTATCTGATGAAAACAGCACTGAGCTGGAACAAACAGTGCGTCAAGGATGATTATGTAACATGAGATGAAGAAATATTTCTCAATCCAGTGCCAGGAAAGCTACAGGCAATTCTGGAAGTCACATGCTTTCTGGTGGGATTTTTTTGCTTTTCTGTTTTTGTGTGTTGTACAAAAGGGTAGCCCTGTTTCGGAAGTCAAGTTGCAAGAGGAAACAGCCAATAGAGAGGATGCTTTCTGTATCTGTGAATTCCGGTTGAACCACAATGAACACATTCTTCCTTCTCTTTTGTATGTGTGTTTTGAGTTTTGTTCTTGTAGTAGTGAAAGTTAAATGGACAGAAAGGCATCAATGGGGCCACTGTTGAACTGACCTCTGGTGACCACCTGAAAACAAACAACGGCCATTAGATGGACACTGCCCTATCTAGCCATATTTGCAGTAGATATATATTATATTATATATAGAGATAACATAATATAAATACCTATAATATACATAATATAATATAAATCTATATTCAGACAAGTTCTTATCCGGACTCTATACTGTTATGTTTTGCTCACAGGTCATTAAAGATTAAATGCCAATAGAAGACTAAGCACTATATCTTAGGAAACAACAAATAAATCACTGGGGAAAAAACAAGACAGAACCAAGCAAAATGAGGGATATTGCATAGTAACTCAGAATATGTCTGAAAGCAATAATAAAAATGACCATTAGAGCTATTAGATATTTAAATGAAACTCAAAATATTTGTCACAGATTGCTGTGAGCATTGTGCCAGTTTCAGCTAACCCAAGCTGGGAACAACATGTCTGGAGGGGGAAGGGGGATACTGAACAAATTCCAAATCTCGATGAAAAGCTGTATCGGTCCATGGATAGATTGGTTACACAGGGCTGGCAGAATTATCACACTTTGCCTAGCTTCGTAGCCTAGAGCTAATCTTGAGCTTCATTTATGTAAGACATTGTAGAATGTGGGAGACAAAAATGTGAAAATATCATTAAATTGCTTTCAAAACACATTTTCATAGTAGGATGCATCCATAATTTCTTTAGTCTTGATAAGTTCCAAATTTTGCACAAGTTTCACTTCAATTTGTGAAGAGCTTAGTTAAGTTATTGCCAAAATATTGTCATGTGCTATTTGAGACTTTAACATTTAGACATTCAGTAGCAGCTGGATATATCACAAAGGACCTGCAAAAGTCTACGTTCTTCCAGAGTGGCTGCTGGAGACCATATAGGATAACCTGAGCCAAGAGAAATGACAGTGTATGCTTATGTTCTGGTAGCTGAAACACACCTTAAAGACAGAATGCAGATCAGAAAGGAAAACATCTGCATTTAGCTATCTAGACACACAAAATGTCAGTCTAGACAGCTAAGTTTGGTGAATTACTCTTAAGTTTCCATTGGCAGTAGTGACCAAATCTCTGTTCTTTATAAGGAGAGTTTAGAAGCATATTTCACAGCTGGACAACTAAATTTAGGTGTCTTTTTATTTGAGAGCTAAACCCTACCTCAGGCTCCCTATTCTGTTACTCATGTTAGATTATAACTTAGCCATTAAAACTTCAAAGTCTTGTAGAAATGGTTAACTCCTGTTTTGAAATCCAAGTTACAGTGAGCAAAAACTTAGGCACAATATATGGAATAAACCTGCTCTTATCTCTTTCTCTCTTGGTAACTACAACAGATCCTACAAAACAGACACTAGCTATTCACCATCAGAGATCTGCTTCAGATTCAGACCCTGATCAAGTTTCATTTACCAAATAGGTGAATAAAATTAATCATTTTGAGGATTTTGTATGTGTGTGTTGTAAAAATGAGAAAAATTGTCTGATCACTCAGATCTGTGGTAGTATCCAGCAAAAGCCTTTACTCCCTTGTGTGGGTAAATCCTGCGATCAGGAGAGACACAGACCACTAAAGAGCACGCAGAGGAGCATTCTGTCTCCATCACAAGGAATGTACTATGGGTACTATCGTGTTCTGCCTCTTTATTTTCCATAATGTCACATTCTCTTTTAAAAAAAGGAATGGGTACAACAGAGAAAGCCCCTCTGTCCTGCACAGACATGACAGAAAAAACGTGGGCTATTTTTTTAGAGAACATCTTTCCTTTCATTGTTCTCTGTTCTTTTCTATGGAATGACTCTGGCCATGGAAAACAAAACACAAGACTAAAACAATTCTTTTATTCTCTTTTATTGAACTCTAAACCAGATGGTGTTTTTGTTTCAGGCTGTATTCTGTATAGGGAGTGGTTAGATTTTTATACAAAATCCCAGGTAGTTTCCTCTGAGTTTCGCTTCTTCTCCTTTTTGTTAATTGTCCTTTATTTATCATTAATGAGGAAAGTGATATGAAGAGATATTCATGGTCATTTATCACTTTGAACTTAAATACACTCTACTACTGCCCCTGCTCCAATCCCACAAAAATCCAAATCCAAAAGATATGACAGAAGTATGTTATGTATCTTTCCAAAACCTTAAGATAGCTTTTATATTTGAAATTTTATATTTCAAATTTTACTTCCAGACCTGAAGATCCAGAGGACCGGAGATGGAAGCCCACCGCACAGAGAGACTTTTACTGCATAGAGTATCTGGCAGTCATCTGTCAATGCCAATAAAAAGAATAATTGAAGAAATTGCCAGAAGAATATGTTAAACATTTTTGATTGGGGAATGGATTCATCTTACAGTTTTTATCTAAATCTAAACATACACTGAAGACTTCAAGGCTATAAACATTGTTCCCAAAATCATCTAAAACAGATCCGATTCTTCTCAGTTACACCATTTTACAAAATATCTCTACTGAGTTCAGTGGATTTACAGACATAAATTAAGACAGAATTTTGTCCATAGATTTTTAAATCCCTAGATTAAATGTTCTCAGCACATTTTGAGTGCCTATGCATTTTAACAAAAACAATATTTATTTAACATCTTAATATCTGTTTTAAATATACCATTTTGTACTTGGTGTTGTATGCCAAGCAGTTTCATCAGATAAAATGTGCTCATACGATATTAACTGCAAAAATATCTCTAGAAAATCTTGAAAAATAGTGTCTTCTTTTTTTTGAGCCCTGCGGTGGTTTTGCCATCCATATACTCTTTTCTAGGAATCAAAAGGAACTATAGCCTAAATTCTTGCTATATATTTACTACCTTTTGACCTATTTGTACAAAAGGTGATTCAGATCAGTAGCATGCCTGTAAGGCATTACAGTGCAGTACTGAGAGTCTGACCACAATATAGTTCTGAGTGTGGACATGTCATGGGGTCATAGTTAGAGGTGATTTTAAGAGGATACTAATGACTATAGTGTTCCCTGTGCTTCACTAAATATTCTGATCATCTGAAACACTTTATGTAAATATTAGGCTGTACTAGCCCTGTGCCTTTAGAAAAATGTAGTCAGATGAACCACTGGATATTAAAGAAAAACATTACTATTTATGTACTGGCATAGAGTCTCGTTCACTGCTCTAGGAATTTTGTCTACACATGAGGAAGAAGTCCTGCTTACGTTCAGGATAAGCAAAGGGAGAAATACCCGTTTCACAGAGAGGAAACAAAACACTTCCTGAAGAAATTCTTCATTGAAAGTGTTTAAACCCAGACCACAATCCAAATATGAGGTGAAAGTTCTTGACCACAATCATCTAGGAAAAAACAGCTTATTATCATAAAACACTTTCTACATAGTGATACTAAGTGTAAACTGATGTTTCCTTTGAAGAAAATATGTGAATTTGATCCTTATTTTCTTAATGATGGTAATAGGAACTTTTTATGTAGAAATTGCAGTGTGTGTCAAATAGAAGATGTCATCTACTTTACTGCACCTTTGCTCATTTATTTGCTTCTTGCATACTAATATATATCTCTCAGATTAAATAAAATATTCCAGACTTGCAATAGATTCACACAGTTCTCCAGCACCGCTTTTGTTTCGTATATAATACAAGCAAGCGTTTCCTCTTCTGGCCACAAATATGGAATCCCCCCAGAATTACCCTGGCCTGAAACCCAAGATAAACAAAATTCAAATGCAAGTCAACAAACAAAATAAAATAGTTACATCATTGTAATTTCCTGAGTTCTAGAGTGACCTGTATTTTGTGAAGGTTCACGTAGATTTGAGGTTGTAGTGCCCACTCTTAGGTGCCTGCTATCTAGTGTAATTTCCAACCCTTTGTTAGGTGCACAGATGAGCAACTAGGCCTCTAAAAAGCTAGTGGTCTGGAGAGGATGACATTTAGCAAACACCAAGGAGAAGGTTACAGAGTCATGCCCCTGGCTTGTTTGGCATCTAGCTCTGTGCATTCCTCCATCACGAATCCCTAGCTGTGAGTTCTATCCTGTACTTACCCCCATAAAGGAAGTCTGTCATTTCTTTTTCTGTAGAGGTAACATCCAGGCCATTTGCCTCCAGCCTCGTGGTTTAGTTGTAGTCTTTACCAGGTGGATATATGAAAGACATTTAACACAGACTTGGAAATTTAGATGCCTCCAGAGTTAGGTGGTACTTAAATGCCTAAAATGATTCAGTTCATCCTAGAATAGGCACCTGTGTTTGGTCAGCTGAACAACTTTATGGAATTCATTGACTGTACTGATCCTGACACCCACACGCTGGTGACTGGTGCCATTTCAGATGCTTTGGCACAGCTGGGACATCTATATGAGGCTGGCAGATATGACACAGGATCCATGGCGGGGCCTTTCTGTAGCAGTAGTTGGAGGCCATGTGGGAAACCCTAACCCGTTCACAATAGCTTTGCGTGCCCACATTTGGGCAACTTAACTGAGCTTGATCTCCATCCTTGTAATAGGTACTTCAATGCTAATTAACAAGGAGATAAATAAACAAAATGCTTTCATCCGACAGTAGAATCCAGCCCTAAGTGACAAAGACCCCTTGTAGATTTAGCTCCTTGCTTTTAAAAAAAGTTTAATATGATTATTCAAAAAGAAATTGGTCTTTATAAGTAATATATAATGTGAGTCTTAGCAAATAAGGGACTACTTTGATTTTGAATGAAGTTTACAGTAACTACTCATCTGGTTTTGCAAAAGAGAGATACAGATATGTAGTTCAAATAACATATTTTTTTCAAAGCACTCTTAAACCCTCCTGAAGGCAGTTGATTAGATTTTGTTTTGTTTTGTTTTGTTTTTACCATTATATGAATACTGTGTTCACTGTAATGGAAGCCATTCATCACAACTTTCATGTTCTCTTTCATATGTTGATAGATAAATGTAAAAGTAAATCCAGAGACAAATGCTACTCTGTATGCCTGGAATTATACTTTAATATCTGTTTTTATTTTCTCTCCAATCTAAATAAATTAGAGAGAACAAATATAAATAAATTAATGGGAAAGATTGCTTTCTATAAGTAAACATGTATCTCTGACTTCCTGTGGATGTTAAATTTTAAGTATCATCCTCAAGTGATTCATATTACATGCAGAAAACCTAAAATTCCTCTATGCCTTAGAATTTTTTATTTCTTAAATATCAGTTTGTAATGCTAGAAAGAAATCAGAAAACTGACTGAATTTATTTGCCCTTTCAAGGGCATGTAACTGCACACAGCATGATCTGTGACCCGTAATAAATCAAGCATGCATAACTATGAGCTAACTTCCTACTTTTCAAGCGTACGCTACCTCCCTCCAATTAAACAGCTGTTTAACTTATCTCAGTAAAGCTTATCCATTAGCCAGAAGTTACAATGTTGCTAGTCTTCTTTTTCTTTTAGTTAGAAAAAACAGTAAATTAAAAGTACTGCATTTCTCTGGGTAAAATATATTTTTGTATGACTTTCCTCTAAATTATTTCTTTCCTGCTTAGTCTTCCTGTATTATTGTATTTCTTATGAACTGCAGAGCACAGACTGGCCATTGAATGAAGCAGCATCTGGAGACTGGATTGAGCATGATGAATAAGGAATAATTGAGACAAAACAGATCTTGAACTGCCTACATATTCATTTTACACCAGCTAGATTTAACACTGAAAGAAAGGGGCAGAAATTCAGAAGGAGGATGGAAGGGGGAAGAAGTGAATATGTGTTGACAAAGTATTTTGATGCTTATACATAAGGAACAAAAATAAATTTTTGCGGGTACATTTATTTTTTGTCATTTTCTGATTTTTAAGTGCACAGCCAACATGAACATTCATTTAATGTTGCTTCTTCCTCTATAGATTTGAACAATGATATGCTGTATTTCAAATCTGCAAAGCATGTCACTAGTAATATTTTGCAACTTCAGAAAAGAATGGAAGAAACAGAGAACTGCATATAAAACAGTTATTGGTGAGGAGTAGACTCTTGGAAAAGAAAATACGGAAAGCTTTATTCAGGAATCTCAGTAGAGATTAAATAAGTCAGGCACATGCCTCACAAGGATTGCTTACATATTTAAAGGCCAATACAGTCAAAAAAAGGACATTAAAATCTTGTCCTTGTTTATATAGTACAGGGAGTGTGTACACTCTGAATGTTTTAGTTCAAGGCCAGCAAATCTCTTAGTGGTTTGTATTTGAATTTGATTTATGTATATAAGAAAAAGTTTATTTCTGCTGTGAGAACATGTGAAAGGTTTCCCAGAGTACTTCCTCTGGCCAGGGCACTCTAGGCTACCACGGCATTGTCTATAATGTGAACTGGTGGTATTAATTAACTAACTAATTAATTAATTAATTAACTGGTGGTAATAAATGGTGGTATTGCTGATGCCTGCAGAGTGGCATTTGTCAATGCATAATAACGTGTACTTTTGCAGGAGTGCTTTAGCAAGAAACATTTGTTCAGGCACAAAGGCAGCTATAAATGATTCTTTGAAAAAAAGTGGGAAAGGACTGTAGAATCCAGCAGAACACACCCAAAGCTGATACAATAAATAAACAACATGGGATGGATTTCACTTGGTATGTTTTTTTACAGCTTTTTAATAGCACAGCTGAGTGAGACAAGGTGGTCCAATTTTGGTAGTGCTAGAGCCCAGATTAAGTGATTCCATTTTCCCCCATCTTCCCTCCCTCCTGCAACAGTGGCAGCAGCAATTCAGAGCTTTGCCAGGCTGCTTCTGTTTTCTGCTCTCCCTCATGCAGACAAAGTTATTATTAGCTCTGAAGGATGGTGCCTGAGAAAGAGATGTGCCTGCCTCCCTTACTGGTCCAGGGCTCTGGGCTGGCTGTGTACTGGGCGAGAGAGGTGGTGCTACTCGGGCTGTGCTTGTGTTTGAGTAACTTTTCCCTTCTTCCCCAGGAAAAGCTGGGGCATCAGGCGACCATCTCTGCCACTTTAGGCTGCTGGCTGCTTTATGGGAAAAAGAGCATCATCTTCGTGTGCTGAAAGAGTGTATAGCCCTATGCATGCTTTAAACAGAACTTAATGAGAACTGCAAGACTGAAAAAGTAAAAAGCAGACATAAGGTGAGGTACTATGGCAAATGCTGGAAAATTTTGGTTCATTTTTAGGTAAGTGAACCTTAGAAAGTTTTGGCAATGTTAAGAATAGGGGAGGAATGCTGGCTCTTTTTTGTTGCTTTATCCAGAACAGCAGGGTGAGAGAGAAGTAGGATTACGAGATCAGTGGGTGAAAGGGGAAAAGTTATTCCTTCAAACTCAACTCTTGTTTGCCTAGATCTCGTCATTTTACTGGCAGCTCAAGGGCAGTCAGGCCTGCCACGTGTCGCAAATAACACATGCCACCTGAACATCTGTCATGCTTCCTCACATCCCAGGTAGAAGGTCACTCTCTGCACTCCTGGAGAGCACTATTTGTCTCACAGGAACGTGCCGCGGGCGCAAAGCCAAGCAATCACAGGCTCCAGACTCAGTTGACTGTTGTTAATAATTCCTTGCAGTTCACAACCTTTGTAACCAACCCTGGCCTGATTTCCCTAAGTGAGTTGGCAGGCAGCTATCAGGAGATGCGCAAAAGCAGACAAAGTGCACATATAGTATTAAATAAAGAGCAGCAAGTGTAGGAAATGTAGTCTTTTCAAGCTTCAAGGGGATACAGATTCAGGTTCATACTGTGTTCTAGGACCTCTCAGGTTATTTATTGGAGTGAATGCTATACATAGAACCAACTATACTGAGAAAAAGCAACGTACTGAGTACGGATTCTCAGAATAACAGGATCTAAATAAGTGAAACAATCCTTCCCTCAGCCACCAATAAAACTGAAAATTCCCTCAAAATGGGAAAATGCCTACCATATTGAGCCATGCTCTATTGGATTATGGAAAGAAGAGCAAATCTTTTGGGATTCATTCTAAAAGATATCATAAAAACTTCCTCTATTTTTAAAAAGCTATGATCTGTTGAGGGGAAAGAAAAAAAGCCATAAGCAACAACAACAAAAAAGAATGCTCTTTTTTAGGTCAGCTTGATTCCTATCTCTGTTCACATTTAGTTTCAATGTACCGTACTGTAGCTCTAGCCACTAAGCAATAGAAAGAATTAATTGCTAAGCCTTATTAAGAGTTTAAGTAAATGATAAGTTTGGAATTTCCTTTAATGGCTTATTTACTATACTTACAGCAATATTTTGAACTATGTACTGAACTTTCAGATCTGTCATAAGACTTTTCTTACTTTGCCTGGAGACTCATAACGTGTCAGCCTACTGCCATGAGCTATTTTGTTTTGCAGTGTTGAGGATTTGTTCACTCTGACTCAAATCAGCACAGATGGGATTGTGCTCACAGTGCAATTTTGTTTTCAGTAAGCAGGGATGAAAGTTTCAATCAGGAAACAATTTCTGGTTTCCTAGGGTGAGATGAATTTTACCTTATGAAATCCTCTTAAAACCAATGGAAAGCTTAATGTTTGCCTTTATTCTAAAAAGAACAAAGATGAATTATGAGATTTGCAGTAGTGCTTGTAAAGTAACACCTGTGATGACATATGGGCAAAACGTATAGAAAACTGATACATTTAGAAAATACAGATGATGTTTTAGATGCTAAAGCACCACTTCAATCATAAAAAGAATATAAGAAGGCTTTCTGGACTCTTTTGTACTGAGAAGTATTTGCTGAAGAGAATTTTTCGTGAAACTTTTGCTTACTGGCAGAAATTACATAGGAGACACCATTCTGTCAATAGACAGTGGGAGCGTGACTATGTCAGGGATGGGACAATGCACGGGCTCTAAATGTTAGATTTGTCCCAATATAGCTTATATTTTCACTTCATGACCTGTAGCTTTCAGGACAGGTTACAGAAGGCCTTTAGTCAAAGAGTAATGCAATAGGGGAATAACAGTTTAAGCAATAACTGTTCTTTGAACACTTTCTGGAGTCACCTTGCTACCCTGATTCCTTTGGTAACCAAACAACTCTGGATAATTTGAAAGCCTGTATATGCGGCTTACACTTACACAAACTAGTTGCCCCAAATGGTATAATGCAAATGTGCTAAGCCAAGCTAACTCCTGAACAAAGATCAATTCTCTTAGTGGCTGTCATATATGACACTGTGCCACCTCAACTTGATATTGACAGACTTATTACTTTTTCTCAAAACACTATCTAGTATGCTTTAAAATTAAAGTAACTGGAGAATAGATAAGTCTCAAAAGAAGAAATCTCATCAAAAGTTAATGTGTCTTTCCTTTATAAATGCTTATTGCTTATACAAACTCCAAGAAGTTTCAATAAAATAAGAGATAAAAAGACTTATTGGGTAACTAGGCTAAGAGTCATCTATCCTATCTTTAAATGTCTAAAAGATAGACCTTTAGGTCTGAGCTAGTCATTTTAGTTTTTCCTTGTAGTCAAAAGCAAGCAATAGGGTGATACATATGACTTGTCTTTCGATCACTGTCTTAGGAGGAGACAATCTGTCTCTGTCTATTTTTTCTCTTTGACTATAAAGACAGTTTAAAATGAATAGTTTATACTTAGATGTTTAAGTTTTAGACGTGTAAGTTGTGGTAGATTAAATCTTATTCTTCCTCTACCTTTCTGCCAATGTTATTTCTTCCATTACATTTTCTTGTGAATTCACTGTGTCTCAGTGGTAAGACTGCCTCCACCTACATTAGGCATTGATTCTGCAGCATGGCAGATCAGAAGTCATGTAGCTTCCCCTGATACTCAAAAAAATCAAATTGCTTTCACAGATTATCTCAGAAGAAAATGTTTTAAAACATTCAGCTGTCACTGAGAGTCCTTATTTCTCTCCTTTTCTTTTTTTGTGGGCCTACTGCTGAATGGGACAGAAGCCCTGGTGAGGGAGGCCACAGAAAATGCAGAGGTAGTGAAAGCCTTCTTCACCTCAGTCTTTGGTAGAAAGGTCATGCCTCAGGAATCCCAGGCCCCTGAGATCAGAGGATAAGTCTGGAGCAATGACGACTTATCCTTTCACCCTCAGTGGAAGAGGATCAAGAGAGAGAACACTTACACAAACTGGACATACACAAGTGCAGCGGCCCTGATGAGATGCACCCGTGAGTGCTAAGGAGGTGACTAATGTTGTGAGGTCACTCTTGATTTTCTTTGAAGGACATGGTGATGAAGAGAGGTTTTTGAGGACTAGAAGAGAGCAAATGTCATCCCTATCTTTAAAGAATGGCAGGGGGGCAGATCTAGGGAACTACAGGTCAGTTAGCCTTAAACCCTGAGTAGGTGATTGAGTAACTAGTCCTGGATGCTATTTCCAGGCATATGAAAGACAGGAAGGTGATCAAGAGGAGTCAGCATGGGTTTACAAAGAGGAACACATGCTTAACCAACGTAATAGCCTTCTAAGATGAGACAACTGGCACAGTGGATGAGGGGAGGGCGGTGGGTGTTGTTTACCTGGATTTTAATAAGACTTTTGACACTGTCTCCCATAATATCTTCAGTCAAACTGATGAATATGGGCTAATGAGGTGGACTGAAAATTGACTGAACTGCCAGGCACGGAGGGTGGTGATTAGTGGCCTGAAATCCTGCTGAAGGCCAGTTACTAGTGGAGTCCCCTAGTAGTTGATACTGGGGTCAATACAGTTTATCATCTTCATGGACCTTATCATGATCTGCATGATGGGGTAGAGTACAGCTTCAGCAAATTCACAGACAATACAAAACCAGGCAAAACATCTGATATACCAGAAGGTTGTGCTGCTATTTCAAGTGACCTTGACAGGCTGGAGAAATAAGAACCTCTTGAAGTTCAAAAAAGGAAACGTCAAGTCCTATGCCTGGGGAGGAATAACCCCATGCACAAGGGCAGGCTGGGGGCTGACCTGCTGAAAAGCAATTTTGCAGAGAAGGAGCTGGGGGTTCTGGACAGCAATGAACCATCATGGAAAAGAAGGCCAGAAATATCCTCGGTGGCCTGAAGAAGAGCATTGCCAGGAGATCAAAAGAGGTAATATTTCCCATCTTCTCAGCACTGATGAGACCATCCATATCTGGAGTGCTGTGTCCAGTCACCACTGGTTCCCCAGTTGTACTGGTTCCCCAGCACAAGAAAGATATGGATTTTTGGAGTGAGTCCAGCAAAGGACCACAGTTATGATTAACAGACTGGAACATCTGTCACATGAGGAGAGGATGAGAGAGCTGAGACTGTCTAGCTTGGAAAAGAGTAGGCTTATGGGGGATCTTATCAATATGTATAAATGTCTGATGGGATGATGTAAAGAGGATAGGGCCCCTGGTGCTCAGTGACAGGATGAGAGACAATGTGTTTCACAAACTGAAACACAGCAAATTCTACTTGAACATAAGACTTAATGTAATACTTCTTTACTGTGAAGGTGTTTAAACACTGGAACGGGTTGCTCAGAGAGGTTGTAGAGTCTCCATCCTTAGAGATATTCAAAACGCGATGGGACATGACCCTGAGCAATCTCCTGCTTGAGCAGGAGAGTTGGACCAGATGATTGCCAGAGGTCCATTTCAATCCCAACTATTCTGTGATTCTTTACTCTTTTCTCCTTTGCTAGTCTGATTTTTTTAAATAATTATTTTGTAATAGGACCTCTAGAAGTTAATACTATCAAGCCATTCACGTGATGACTCAAAAAATATTTAATAACCAAAAGTTTCAGTTGTGTAATAAATAGCATGTCATTTGTTAATTTTATCACTTTTTCACTCTTTGAATCTTAGCTTTAATATATGGGAGCTTGTTCCAAGAAAGAGTTCCCAGTTCCCTTTCTTGCTGAATCTTTGACTTTTATATTTGCTCTGAACAAGAAATCAAAGTAGGGGCTACTTTGGAAGCATTAAACAACTGAAAGAGCAAGCAAGAGAGCAAGCAAGTTAAATAAAGTAGTTTCTTTTCACACAATCCATGAAGATCCAGAAAATCATTATTAGAGACGTTTGATTAAAAAATTCCCACTGATAAGCACTTACCAGGCTGCCTGACTTTTGGCCTTAGTTTATAAATCAGCACAGCACAAAACCAGCACAGAGTAAGCAACTTCATTGACTACATTTTTCCTCTGTTGCTGCTGCTATCTTAATATAAAAGCCCCAAATGTACAATCAGAAATGTAAATAGCATTCTTTAGTTTACCACATTTGCTTTATTTTTTGCAAAAATGTTATTTAATTTATATGTAAAGGTCATTTTTACGAATTGAAATTTGAAAATCAGTGTGTACTGCATAACTTTACATGTATATGTACAGCATGTGTTACTGTAAGGCTTTTGATGACACAGTAATTGTAATGTTTTTCAAAGCTGGGGTGTCATAACCTGTCTGAGCTCTACAGTAAGACTGGCTAATACGGAGAAATCCCACTGAGCAAACAGAAAGAAAGAAAACTAAATGGTAACAATAGGAAATTATGGCTACAGTGCCAAAATTGCTTATAAAGCATCAGAACAATAGAAATCTATGTGGAAATATTGCATTATCTGCAGGGAAATTCTGCTGGATTTTTCTCTTGTTTAGTTTCTCTACTGCTCAGCCCAACTCTCAGCAAAGACTAGTGAAAACTTTAAACAAACTAAGTTTGTTTTTGAATGTATTAACCTGGAAAGGGAATAAAAGACAAGCTCCTTCAAGGACTAAACGAAAACTACTGGGAAAACTGCAGGTAGCTGAGGAATTTGACAAGGACTAAAGAGTGTTGTGTTGTGTTCCTGTTTTCCTGTTAACCTCTGTGCTGAGCAGAAGATTCTGATTCAACTTCATAGCAAAGTTTGAAGTTTGGAATGTGCAGGGTTGAAATAAAATGTTAGGAATATGTTTGAAAAATGCAGTTTTATAAAACCTTAGGTCAAAGGCTTTATATTTAGATCTGAATCCCTAGTCAGACATGACCATAGATTCCTCTGTGGATATCAGAAAACCTCTTTGAAAACTTCTTCAAAATCTATTCAGCTCCATTAATGATTCAGTTTAAACAAAACAGCATATTTTAAGAAAAATACATTTTGTCAAAAAAGGCCTGACCAATTCTGCCCTGTGTTTAGAAAAGTCATTTTAAAATAGGTTTAAAAACATTTTTAGAATTGCAAATTAAGGGACATCTATTTACTTTAGAAGTGTAGATCCATAAATAATGCTGAACTATCTAATCTAATCTAATCTAATTCTATCTTCATCTAGCAACAACTAGTATCTATGACAAGTTGCAATTACTTTTCAAGGATAAAAGCTGCCTATGACTTTTCTAGACAGACCTTTCAGTCCTGCTCAGAAATCAGCCGCCTTTCTATTACTGATAGCACTGCTACAGTACCTTCTGCTTTTTTTTTTCAGATATCTGACCTTTTACAGAAAAATAATAATTCTAACAAATAAGAAATGTACTACAAACAAAATAACCTCTGCCTGTAAAACAGCTCTCTGCTATCAGCTTGTATTTCTGCTGTTTACTTGTAGCTGCCCTGTTCATCTCTGCCTACCATTGTCCGTGATAATTACTTTGTTGTGTTATGTTCCAGATGATTAGACACAGAAATTCTTCTCTGGACAGTATCCTTGTATTTTTACATATCTGAAGATTGTCTTGGTCATAGTTAGAACATTAATAATAATAACAGAGAGGACTTGACATACTAAGATTTGAAACTGGTCTTGCAGAGAAATGGGGGAAGTCTTTGGAACAAATTTACAAACAACAAAAATATGTAAAAAATTCTAAATTGATTTAGATTTATCTGACAGACTCATGTTTTCAAAAAAATGGATTGCAGAGTTAGTGAGCAAAGATATACATTTCTTGCTCTAACTGTCTAGATTACTAACAAGGCAGCTGTAGTTTCTAGACAGTGCTTAGCAGGTTTCTTGAAAGAGACTTGACCATAGAAATATCTACTTGCATTGTAAATTTTTCACACTAATGTTTTTCAAACATCATTTATGCTAGTTCAGACTAACTAAACTATAGGTGACTTTGCTAATGGTAAGCAATCAGGAAATGAAGGAATAGTGCTAAAGAATTTCCAGTCATTTGTTTGGTACAAAATTCAGAAAATCATGTAGGATTGAAGCAAAAATATTTGCTCTGTGCTTCTATGAAGGTTTGAAGTTGTATTTCCTAGCTCCAGTTAAAGGAGATTACATAGTTTGCTTAGGAATTGCCATATTAAGAAAGTGCTTAGTGAGTAAGGCTGATTCTAATAGATTCATTTTAGTGGATTTAATAGCTGCATTTGAAAATAATTCTGGATTCAGACTAGGAATAAGAGTCGAGGAAAATATTTCCACGGAGACCATATATTGGAATTTAGGAGGTCCAAAGCACTTTTTGCCATGCTATCATGAGACATAAAATATATTAAACTACAAAAATCCCTCAGATGACTTTTCCCTGCTAAATGGTTTCCTGTTATGAAGTATCTGGAAACACATCTGGTTTTCAGCTCTTATCTGTTCAGCCCTCTGTGAAACTTGGGCTGTAGTGGTGTTTTATGCATTACAGTCTCCCTAGGACAATGCAGGCCATGAGGAAAGTGTGGGTGACAAGAACTTGAAATTAATTTTTGGACTGCCCTTGTATGGAAATCCCAGGAGACAGCAAATAAGCAATATACCAGCCATGGGCTCTCACAGGATTTCTGGCACTTCAAATACAAGGTACCTGAGCACAAGTAACACTTACCAACACTATAGTTAGTGCCAATTTAATTGTTAAATTATCTCAAATATAAAGTATTTTGAATGTTTTAAACTTGACAAAGTAAAAATCCTTCCATTTTTTTGATATTTTTTCAACACTTTCTTGTTTTTGAAAGTGTATTATTGAGTGATAACCTGTGAAAAAAGAAAGAAAGATGAACAGTGTTTGATCTAGATTGATTAATTCAATTAACAACACAGAGTCATTTTTTAAAAATGCACTTTTTTGAAGGACTTTTTCCTACCCTCAAGTCAATCTTATGTGCAGCCTACAGATATGATTTCAGAAAGGTTTGTGTGCCTCTCCATAGGATGTAATTTTCTGAAGGAAAGATAGAAGTATGTAGATGTCAAAAGAAAAATCTTTATTACAGAGAAGTTCACATGGTATATCTTGCTTTATTCCAATCTGAGGAGCTCTAAAAGCACTTTAGAGCGGTTAATATTTTTTCTCCACTGACTTGAGTTGAGCTTGCCCAAGATTTATGGTCATATACAGCATTTTTCAGAAGTAATAGCTTGGTAGTCAGAAAGGATTTCTGCAAGCTAGGATCCTGCCCGCGGACGCTGAACACTTTCCTGTTCTGCAGCAAAGGGACATGGGGTATCTGATTGTACGGGCAGCTAGTTACAAACGGATGGATTTTTCAGGCCTTTTGGAAAATAGCTTTGGTCGTTGTTTTCTGCAACCAAGAATGAATAAGAAATTAAAATGTCTTGGTGAGTCTATTTAGCACTGTGGTTAAATTCCTATTATAAATTGTTATAACTCTGTTTGCTTCAAGTAAGTTGATTTGTTGGTTTACCTCAGACAAGTATACACATGACATAATTGGGTTTCCTGACTCTTTATGCTCATGTTTCAGATATAATGTAACAGAAAAACTTAATATTTCACAGTGTATTCAGATTTTGTTGAAGGATTTAAGAGTTTCCACTGAGAACTTTTCTGATGGACTGTAGAGCTATTTGCTTGTTGCTCTTCGTTTGCCAAATGACACTCGTCCAATTGCTACAACTGGAGGTATGGGGTGTCCAGAAGGTCCATGGGAGATGGGGAGAGTGATAGTAGCATTGCAATAGTCTGAGACCTTCCCAGTTCTCTAAATGGGGCCATGCTGACCACAGAGGAGTGCAACTACAGTTACCTCCTGCTGCCATCTACTTTCACCCAAGTGGCGGGGCCACTTGAGAGCAGAAGTCATGTGTATTCACACCAGCTATCTAACACATACTCTCTCTATGGATTTTATATAAGGAGTATACACACTTGGAGATAGATTTTAAAGGCTGCTAGCACCTAATTCCTTCTGAAATCATGCTGTATGTTAGTGCTACTTAAAATATCCCACTGATTCAGGTGAGTAAAGACAAATTCATACCTTACTGCAGAAAGGAGACTATCTCCAAAGAACCCAAAGAATTGCTTTGGGGGATTCATTTCCATTCAGTAGCCACTACTACAGTTGTACTGAAGGGACAATGAAATCCCAAGCTGTCAGAAGAAAATAGGCCATTAGAAGAAACAATAAAAACCAAAAAAGCAATGAATAAATTCAGAGAAAAGGACGCTAAATTGAAATTCAAGGCAATAAGAAAAAAAATCACTTAATCATCTGATTAAATGAAATTTCAATTGATGAATTAACTTTTTATTGTTTCCTAAGATGGTATAATGTTTATGTTGAGCAGGCCTCCTAAAAAGTAATAAAATGCAGCCTATTCATTTATGGAATTTAAGCATGCTAATAAACAGCTGCTTTCCTAAACATAGAGTCTAATACCTTCAAAAAGAGAAGCATTTCTTTGGCTCAGCCATTTTCACATGAAAGTGGTACAATATTTATATTCACAGAAGTCATTAACAGAAAGTTTAACTGTGAGAGCAGGCAGAGATTTAGGAATCTGTTTGAGAACATACCCTCGTGCAGTAAGAGTGCTAGATCTACTGCCTTCTGCGTCAGCCTCTTGTCTGCATCAGAAGCTTTGGATGGAGACAGAAATGGGCTCCTCCATCTAATAACTCCCTGTTTGCCCTTACAGTCTCCCACATTTGTCCTTTGGCCATTTTTCCTCAGAATTCCTGGCCTAATCACACTTTTTTACCGATCTGTTCTAAAGCTCAACTACGTTTCTTTACAGAAGATGTTATTCTATGACTGCCAAAATTTAGTAAAGAGATTTTTGTTCTACCTTGATTGTACAACATCAAAAGCTGGACTCTGTCTTCTACTCGTTGTTACATGCTACTTAGTTTTTAACACATATTTGACCTTCATGTAATTATTAGGAACTGGTAGTATTTTTTTTTAGAAAAATGATCTTCTGCTTGCTATTTTTCCAGCACTCAGCTGGTCATATATGTTCAGCCATGAGCTACTTTGTAATGTATAAATGTGCACTATGATATCCACCTTAAACAAAAGGACTTCGTCTGTTTGATTTTTAATCATCTTATGTCTTTGTGGTTTTGTTTTTCTTGCAGACTCTGAATTTGCACTACAATTAAATCTGGGGTATAATGAACGAAAGATCGGTCCTTGCTAATTATGTCTCAAATTGGCTCTTTTACAATAAACCACTGAATATTATTGAAATTAACAGTTCTACTCAGGATAAAAATTTGCAGACAATGAATACTTTCCAGTCGTCTCGAGTTTGCCTTTTTCTCTAATTTGCACTTCTATAGATAGTTCCATGATGCTGCACTGTTTCATATTTCTTATATTTCTTGTTTGTCTGTGTTTTTATTTGTTGCTTGGTATGCTAATAAACCTTGCACAGTACTTGCTTTATGAGAAAGTGCTGGAAGGGAAAGGGAAAGAGCAATGGGAAGCCTCTTTTGGAGGCCTAGGCATTCTTTTCCTCTTGGTGTTCTGTCCTTGTTCTATTCTGATTCTGTTTTGTTGAAATTCAGTTTTTCTCCTCACCAGATGGTCTTCTGCATCACGTGATATCTGAGTCATATTTACAGGTGCAGGCTATATACGTACCAAGTATCCAGGTAGCTGCCAGTTATGTATATTTAAGCTTTGAGTGTTATTAGCAACTTTAATTAACAGCATGTGAGTCATGTACTCGCATGTCATCTAGTTATAAACAGTTAGCTGACACCTTGAGCCACATTGCAAACTAACAGCATCTGAGATCTAATCAGCTAAATCATTTCTAATTTGTAAAAGAAACACCCTTTACAGAGCTATAATAAAATATTGGCGAGATATTTTTCTGTCATCAGCTAATAACTAGTGAATTGTCCACTAAACTAAAATGGTACCCATTAAATGAGAGACAGTTGTCTAGTTCATTTACATGGATTCTAACTTAGTTTAAATGAGAGTTGAACTGAGGTCTTTTTAAGCTGTTTCATCTGAATAAGCATGAACAACTTAAAGATATAATGATTAAAGAAATCACAAAAGTAAATATTTTCGGTAATTTCTGACATAAAGTATTTTTTAGATTATGTTATATTTTCTCACAGATATACTTTTTCATAGAATTTTTCCAGGGTTAATAAAAATCTGTCATTTCTGTGTTGCAGAGATTCACAAAAGGCTATGAATATTTAAATACACATCACCTTTCCTTCATTAAATTACTTGGATGGTGTTAAAAGCACATAATAGACAGCGTAATTAAAGAAAATGTAGACAATAAGGTAACGGAAATCCCCTTGTAACTTAAAATGTCTGATTGAGGAACTGAAATATTCTAGAAATGTTGCATGGTCTGTCTGTTGACATACACGACTTAGTGCCCTTTGATGATGCACGAAAGCAAGCAGTGATGTGAAGTCTTACAGGCATCTCGTGTCTTTTGGTGGGAAATTCTGTGAGGAGGGGTGAGAGAGCCTGGGGATTTAGGTTTGACCCGTAGTTTCTCATGATGTCTCCCACCAGTGGGCCAGTGGGGTTGCAAAGGAGGCGGGCAGAAGACGGCTGCTCCAGACCCTGCTGACCCCGCTGGCCAGTGGAAAGTGAAGCCCAAGTTGTGCAATGGCTTCTCCCTTCCTTTGTCCTGGGTCTTCTCTGCTCCAATTTCATTCTATTTAACTTTTCTCCAGAGAATCATTCCTTATGGTTTCTGGGCCTGATCCCAGAAGCACTGGGATAACAGGAATCATGGAAGAGAATTTCACTAATTTTAGCAGGCATGGGAACGGCTCGTGTGGAAACCCAGAGAGAACAAGCCTAAGTCTCCTATTTGATTAATAGCTCTTGTTAATCAGAGCTCACTCATTCTGCTCTCTCAGGAGCCAACACGACTCTTCACACTCATGAACTCATGCACCCATTTAGTATTTTTTTTTGTTTCTTCATAGCCCTTTGTGACACTAATCAATACACGTCTGTAAACATTAATACGTTCCTCCTAAGTCTAATTTATTATACCTATCTATGCAAAGGAAAACTGAAGAGCAGTTGTTACTTCAAGGTCAAGTAGTAATCAGAGCCAGAAACTCCTGAGTCCCACCTAAACCTTATAGATATCATAAAACGATGTTCATCTTTTCACAATTGTGGTTGCCATTTTATCCCTTCCTTCTGCATGGTTTTGAGGTCTGTGTCCTGCTTATTTACTTACTGTTGCTTTTCACATCATTTACATCAGCCCCCAAAGCACATATTAAAGAAAAACAGGAAAAAATTATAAATAAAGTCCTATTTCAAACTGAATTTAATAGCATTTTTTATTATTATTTTGATTGATTTCAATATTGCTAGGGTTTAGCTTTATGTGTTCTTAAGTAATTGTATCAATTAATGAAATATTTTAGGAATTAAAGCATTTTGATTACTTCATCATAAGTTCTTTTCTTATCTTTTTTGAAGAGTTAGATTTTGTCTTTATCCTTCTGCAATGAATTCAATAGAAATATGTTGCTTTTTTATTTTTTAATTCTCTGCGCTAGGATCCAAGCACTACATGGCATTTGTTTAATATTTTCTTAATTCTTTCTCAAGTCTTTTCACTCTTCCTGGCAGAAACAAATAATTTAATTCTCTGCTTAATTGTCGTGCACTCACCAATAGTTCAAAAAAAAATGCATCAAAGACCGTCTAAGTCTGTTTATCAACATGTTTCTGTGGCTTCTGTTACTATGCATGTAAATGTTTTCAGGTAACAAAAACGTAAAAATCATGATATTAGTTTCCCAATCTGTTCCTCTTTCAAATATACACACACTCACCTTATGTGTAAGTATATACTTATTTCAAATTTGTACAGAAATGATATTATCATTTATAGATTATTTAAAATGACTTTCCTCTGTATGAAGACCTCATTGAAATAAAACTGGCCTATATAAATTATTTTGATTTTTCTTTTTACTCTAGTTGTTTCTCTTCTGTCCAAGAAAGACGTGGCCAAACCTCTGACTCTACAAGCCACATACCTAGCAGAGAGTTGTATTTCATATTTTGATGAGGCAGAAGATGACAGAGACCCCTCAGTAGTCCACTTCTCCCATGTGGAGGACAAACAGAGCAAGCTATCATGATTTTTGATGGCTTCCTATTGGTAAACGATGCTGACATCTCCAGACATGGTTTTATCTACTGGAGAACCACTACTGACTTTGATCCACATGTTTGCCATCTGGCAGTCTACCTTGAAAGTCAGATCTCCTGAAAGTACCAATACTGACAGCAGAAGGACAGTGCATGTCTTATTGCATGAGACCTCAAGAGGTCTCATAATGGTGACCACTCAGTGAACTTAGAGTGGGCTCACAGATAAGACAACCTTAGAAATTATTTTTTCCTCAGTGGGTTTCAGTGTAGAGGACAAAGATAAGGGTTGGTGTTTTCACTAAGCTAAGCAGATGAGCTGTTGTGTTTTGCACTAGTTTCTGGGTGTATAGCTTCATTTCGATGCTTCAAAGCACTTCCATTATTTTATTTGTCCATTAACTGAAACTGGAAGAAAAGAAATTACAGGTAAATGTTCAGTAAACATTTTGTGCCACACCAATCAGTTCTGGTGGAACACCTGCCTGCTGAGGTTTATTGTCAGGCCGTTGCAAATCTCTCCTGACTGTCGATGAGGCACGCTGACACTGATCCCTCTAAAACGGAGCACCCACAACTATAAACACCTTTTTTTCTTTCTTTTCTCCTCATTTCTCCTCTGTCTGTCTACAGTGAACCAGAAACAGAGAGACAAATGCCTTACTATGTAATCTGTGATTATCTCTCTTTCTTACAGAAGTATTTGATCCTATAGTCATAAAGGTAGCTCCAAACATAACAAAGGTCAAAGTGGGAGTGGTAACCAAAACTAAAGAAGAATGAGCAAAAGGGTGCAGGCCTTACATGCACAAGAGTAGTTCAGACTAACTTCTATGTCATTTATCATGTCATACCCATTAACAAATTTATCCTCAAAACACTCACGATGATTAGAAAGTATTAATATGTATGTGTGAGGAGTATAGAGAGAAATGAGAGAATGAGACAAAATTCTTAGGAAATTCTCAAAGGACAAGATATTTGTTGTTACTTAAGCTATGAGATATCATATCCATCTACCTTATCAGAATTAGCCCTTTCTTACAATGCGAGAAAACTTTACATTCAGTGAGAATATCCTTGACACGAAAACTGTGAAATACGATATCTTTTTCAGTATTTAGTTGAAAAGGAGTAATAAAACTTAGCTGGGAAGTAAGCGTTATTTAAGTCTGGGCACAAAAGGAATAATCTTACTGGAGCTGTGAGCTTGTCCACTGGTTCATAAGGTGAAGAGCTTCAGTTACAGCTGAAGTATCAAATAGTATCTTGGTGTTTGCAGCTACTTACTCTTGAATGGTTGTGATTAATTGATAATATTTGCTTCTAGGTCAGGGTTTATCAAGAAAATAATATTTAATTAAATGAAAACCTACAACTATAGCCCTTAGAGAGGAGAAAATACTGATCTGCTCCTATGATTAGCATAGAGAAGTCCTGCTTCACTGACCAAACCCTACTGTGAACTTATCCCCTTTGAAAGTGGTGCTGAAATCTGATTCATCTTAGAGCACAAATCTGCCAAAGAAATGTGATTTGGTCAGAATACACAGATTTTCTGAAATCCAATCGCATCAGACAAAAATAATAATTTAGATTAAAAAATTGAGGGTGGGAGGAATCTGAGGATAGAATTTCTAGACAAACTAGTAAGACCCACTTTAGAACTGTACCGGTTGTTATCAACAGGAGAGTGGGAAAATAAAGGCTTGAATTTTTATCTCTTGTTTAGGTGAATAACATTACCATAGGTATTTTTATTCCCTTACTGAAACAACTTGAAATGTTTTGGCTTCATACTAACAGGGAACCGGAACATTTTTGTAATCCCAAAATATTTTACGGGTCAGAAAGTTTATTTCCCACTCAGCCCTGTTGTATTTGTGTCTTGATCAGGCTTTGTCCATTAATATAATTCATCCAGAAATAATGCATGTAGAAGGAGCCAGCAATCAGTACAAAGGTAAACAAGCTAATTGCCCTGTCGAGTGTACAATTTTAGTCTTATGTTGGTCAGCCTTATGCTGACCTTAACTTACCTATAGGATACTTATATACCATCTTCTGCCTTTAGGTATGAAGCATTTTGTAGGCATTAAAGTTTTAATTCAGGAAGACATTGAAGCACATGCTTCAAGTGCTCTTCTGAAAAGTGTTGACCTCAAACACATGTTTAGGTGGTTTCCTAATTAGAGACTAATTGGTGAAACCTCCTGACTTCCCTCTGAAGGGATATTTTTCAAATGGGAAAATAGAAGCCAGACTTGCTGTCTTGCCAAAGATTGCACAGACAGTTCAAGGCAGACCAAAGATTTGAGCACATATTACCTTTCTCCAGACAATATTGTTTTTCTAAGATCCATGCAGTCTTATTTCACACATTTATGCAAACTAACTGGTAGTTGCATCACAAACTTTAAAGTCAGGAAGTGTGCTAGACTATAAGGATACAAGCTGACAACTTTTGAAGCGTTCTCTAACATCTCTTTATGGGTCAAGACACAGCAGAATAAATGAGAACCTGAATCCTATTTTATTGACACCTTTTCTTTGCAATTCTCAGGCCTTGTAAATCGCTCAAAAAATCCAAATTTCTACTCATAGGACAAAGAAAAATAGATAAGCATTTTCTTTGACACAGAAGGTCAAGGATGTTTCTCACTTTCATCTATAATTCTGGCAGCCAAGGGAAATCCAGACTCATGAACAAGGAAAATGATTTTTACGGTCGATTAATCATTTGCTTTAATTCCGTTCAGAGTGATCACTGTGATCCCCAGGTGTTTTTACTCTGAACAGGGATTGCCTGTTTTAGTCTTTGATGACAATCTGACAAATTCCTTATGGACAAGTGCTCACTAATACACATTAATGTGTCAGCCACAGAGCAAAGCATTTTGGGGGCTAACTAAAAGCCTGAATATTATTGGTGTGTAATGGCTAACACTGTTGTGCTGTAAATAGAGTTGAACTTTTGTTTTAGCTGCATATGAAGGAAATTACACTTTAGCAAAGTATTTTATTCAAAGTATTTCATTTCGAGCTGCACTTTTGTCTGTAACTGCAGCAGCCCTTCTGAATAAAACAGAGATTTCTCCGCAATGAATTTATAAGCACATTTATCAAAACCTAGCAACACCACAGTACTAATTTGAGATTCATCAGTTTACCAAATGTGCTAGAAAGTAGCAGCAGGAGATGTTCCCAATTTGTGAATGAATTCAGTGCTCCAGGAAGTGAATGAGCCAAGAATAGCCTAGGCAGAGGGAGGTTTATAGTTCCTTACCCAGCTTTCTCCGTTCTCCACAAAACAATTCTTTCTCAAAGCCAGTTGCTGTAAATTTTGAAGGCTGGGCAATGGCTTTCACAAACAAGTCATTTTCTGAACAAACATATCTTACACGGAAAATGGAAAATAGGATCTGAAATGGTTAGCGTCAAAGCATAATTTGCTTTAATCAAATATATTTTTCACTAGAATATCTACAGCCCAAAACTCCCAACTCTGCTCGCTCACAGATTAGTCGTCTTCTGTTTGATTTTACCCTCCTCTGCCTCAGCATCAGAGACAGCAAACTAACCCTTCCTGCTCACCGATGCTCTTTCTGGCTCTGTTCCCTGCCAGCCACTCACCAAGCTTCCCACTTCACCTCTGCACTGCTGTAACTCTTGTGTTCAGGTTTCCCTTACATTCCAAAATATGTTTTCCAGTGTCCCCTTCTCTCCAAGGGGCATCACTTTCTCTTCCTTTGGCTTTATATTTTGTCTTAAAACCTCCTGCTTTTCACTCTTTCCCTGACCTTTTTTTTTTTTTTTTTTTTTTTTTTTAATACAGATACACTGAGCTCTTACAAATGGGAACAACCTCTAAAAAAAAATCAACATATCTATTGGTTTAAAGTGATCTCTTTCATTCATTTGAAACTGGTGTGAGAGCTGTTTAAATATGCTGAAGGACTAGATAAAGTTTTCTCCTTTCCATTTTTAGCCTTTTCTTCTCCTTTTTCTTAGTTTGTTTCTTTCTAGTCATTCACACTTCAGCTCCAAAGCAGGGGAGGAAAACATATAGATTTAATCCATATATATATATATATATTTATATATATATATTTTTTTAATGAGAAAGCATTTTTTTCTTAAGTCTGTACTTAAACAGAAATTTAGCTGCTATGTAACCATAGTTAGTAACCACAGAGTGGCCATGTGTTCTCCTTCATCTCAGGGGGTTTCTCAAGGAGTGTGCTGCAGCTGAAGGTATAGCCAGATGCCTTTATGTTTTTTGGTTGTATTCCACACATTCTCAAGTGGGCATATCACATCAACAAATTCACAACATGAATTGTCATGCAATAAAGCAGTGTGGCAACAAATCTATTCCACACCTATGCCCTAAAATGTGGGGGGTTTGTGGTGTAGTTGGGGCTGACGTGGTTGTCACTGACATGTAGAGGAAACCTGTTGTACTGACAGAGTAGATACACAAGCCTAATTCAAAGCTGAGAAACCTATCAAGAAACAGACACCAGGAAAGCATTCTGAATAGCAGCATACACACACACACACACACACACATATATTTATATTTATTTATATTTATACATATATATGTATTTGTATGTATTAGAGGATCAGAGCCTCATTTGCTTTCTTGAAATTGTACATAAATTGTGTCCAAATATTTTTACAGAAATCCAGATTTGCACCTTTAAGTTACCTCACCTTCTTAGCTCTACTTCCATGTCTTTTATAGGCAAACCTATCTGGTGTTTTACCTCACTTGGCTTTAGCCTTCTAAAACTAAAGCATCTCCTCTAAACTAGTTGATCACATTCTCTTCACGGTTAATGGAAAGAAAGAGATTATTTCCATTCTAAGGCACTTAACTGTTCATATATGTCTCTATAGTTTATAGAGAGAACCTAGATGACTCCGTACTGAAATTATTAAAAAGCTATTGTGTGAGAAGGATCCCACCATCTGTGACGGGATCTCATATAGCACAACAACATTGCTCTTGTAGCAGAGACTCATGCATTTTAAGTATGAAAAGGAAACACAATAAAGCACAGCTGGATGTTTATGCATTCTATGAATGTGTGAGAACATATAAAAATCACAGGAATTGTTACTAATTTCATTAAATTATTCTTTCAATTTTTTGACAAGACTTCAATTTAAAGCTTTTTCTTCCTTAGTGAATGGAAGACAGTCTCATCCTAGGCATCCAACGATCTCCCTCAAATCCCATTTAAAAACTGATTTTTTTTGTGGCTCCATGGGAAATAGAAAAAAAATATATCTGATATCTGGATGAATAAGGAAAGAGATTTTTAGGTTGCAGTTCATAGAAGAAGGTTTTGGAGGTACAGATGATCACAGGTGACCTTGAGTCAATATTGCTGTACTTTTGCAAAAAGAGGCAAATCTCGTCTTGGGTTGGATAAGTAATATAAAGCAAACCACAGGATATTTGTAAGACCTCAGCTGGAATATTGTATTGGTCTGGATGAAACAGCTCCAAAATGATGTAGATTGAGAAAGAAACCAGAGGAGAGAGTTACTAAAGGTCTCAAAAATGCAGTAAGTGATGAAAGAGTTAGTATAGAATTAGGGATGTGAAAACAGTTTTCCAGTTCATCCACTACCGCAAAGGGGACCTGCGTGTTCCTTTTGGTTTCTTTTGCAAGACAAGAAAGAGTGTGTTTCATTTCAAAGCATGGAAAGCATAGAGTATGGAAAGCTTTATTGGAAAGGATAGTGAAGTACTGGAATAGATCACTGGGCAAGCTGGAGTTCTTTAAGAAAGGGTTTGTAAGACATCTCTTAGCAAATGGCAAAGTTACAGCTGCTCTGCCTGGGCGGGCAGAGCCCCTGTTTGGGCCCCTTCCAGCGTGGTTTAGCATAAATATATGCTAACAGCACACTCCATCACCAAAATCAACAGTTAGCACACATTTCAAGCCCTGGCTGGTATCAGCCAGAACAATTTTCATCCAAAGGAGTCAAAGTCTAATGTTCCAAAATTAATATGGAACAAAGATAAAAATACCCTGAAATTTCTTCCCATTTAATCTTTGCTCCTCCGCCCCTGGTACAGATGAGGGAGCCTGAGCTGCTTAGCTACAGGTTATGGCCAGCCTTCTACCACAGCACATTTCCTCTTAACTTCTCCCCTCATGTCTGCATCTACTGCAGAGCACCACTGGCACAATCGTCCTAAACCCCACTTACACCTAAACCTTCCTGTGTTTTGGTATGGAGGTATAATCAGCAGACTTTTTTGCAAAGAGGGAAGGTAGTAGTGCCGAGGATAACAGGGGACACCAACACGGGAAATAGCTGCCATTTGCTGGCCTAGAAGAATTCAACGTATTTCTGTGGAATGACGATTGCATAATGCAAATTACTCTTACAGTACCTTAGAAGCTGGAAAAAAAAAAAAAAAAAGGTTTCTATATCTGGTGTCAGTTTTACTTCTCATTTTGAAGGCTACAGTTGACAGTTTGGCATATATCTCTAATTACAGCCTACCAGAAAAAAAAAATAAATAAAAAGGTTTGCTCTTCTGGGTTTCCATTTTTTTCTGTTGTGGATGTTTATACCTTATTTAATCATTACAAGATATGAACAAAGCAGTAGTACAGAAGCTGTTTTGCAACTTATTTTTCACATGCATACAAAAAGGAATTAATTCACAATTCCTTTAAATGAGACATAATAAAACGAGGGAAATCCAGAAAAATGTAACTTCGACCCATAAAATAAATGATCTGACAAATATAATTGCCTACAGAGCAGAGTATAATGTCTTTGAATTATTCTGAGTAATAGCAATCACAAATTTATTCCTCATGAACTACTACTTTGGTAAAGAGCCAGTAGTAATTAAAACAATGTTCTTATCTTTTAATTGATACGGGCTCAGTGACAGATGAAGGATTTTGGCTGTATATGCGAGTATATACTTACAGTGAAGCTTTGGTTCCAAACAATAGTTTCATTCAAATAAGGAATATCATATGACATAGACACGACTTTTATCGTATTCTTTGCATCAAACATTGTCCTGCCTGAAATTAGTGGGAAATCTACTGTTGACTTCAGCGGATACGGGATATGGCTCTGTTTTTTAAAACCAAAATCAGATCTTTTGTCATATTTTTCCACATAGAGACACATATGGTAGGCCAAACATTACCCATGGTTATTCTTCATCTGTGACTGTGTACAAGCTAAATACAGTGGTGGCTGAAAACATTTAACATTTGATGCATTTGGTGTTAGAGGTGCTGGGTGAATAAAAAATGTGACTGAGCAGTCCATAGAAAGGAAAATTTATCACATTGTATAAAAACTTAAAATAATCACTCTTCAGCAGAACAAGCTGAAACAAGGGAAAATATAAAACATGGATGAACAAGAACATTAGTTGCTAATTAACTTGACTGGACCTGATGTGATGAACTTGCAAGGATCATAATAGTTTCTATTAGCATTCCAAGAAACACCTCAAATATGATTCAGGCGTAATAGCCCTAATTCTTCAGTAAGGCTTCTTCAGGCGAAAGATAGATTTGTTGTTTCTGAGTGGATGAAACTCTATTAATAATCTCATTTGCATGTGACACATAAGTCCTTAATGCAAGATGTTCTTTGCGTTCCTTCTCCTTTTCTTTTTTTCTTAGGAAAATGGTAAATGTTACCATGAACCTAGTGAACTGAGGGACCTAATTGCAATGAATCAGGAATAAATGCATTTACAGTGCATTCCACATCACTTGCTTGACAGGCAGCACTTAAAGAAGGTAGCTGTTTTGCATTTCTTGGTAAAATGTACTGTAATTCTGCTTCTGCAGTGCAGAACCCTCAGCATCAGCAGCATATACTGTATTTCAGAGGAAGCAGAGTAACCGAAACTACCCCCAAAAAGTGAATTCAGTTGAAGAAGCTGAATTGGTTTCTGCATGCTTTTTTCTGGAAAATCACATGGTGAATAGGCATTAGGAGGACATAACATCAGGCAGATTGGGAAGTTTTACCTTTTACTGTTTGGACTGTGCACTTTTACTATGTTGGGACCGTGTTTCAGATACACTACTTTGATAGCATCTTTTGCATTATTGGCCCTTCTGCCAGCATGTTGTATCCTTAAGGCTTGTCTGTTCTTAAAAGAGATAGCTGTGCTGCTCGAACTGTACAATCCCTCTTCCCTCTGATGTGAAGCAGCTTATACAAGGATAGGAATCCTTTTGCTGGTACTATTCCCAGGGCAAGCTGTACAGACATTGTTATTTGATTAATGAATTGTTTACTTGTTTAATGGTATCTATGTTAGAAGTTTTTTTTGGTGTAGTTATGTTAGTTAAAGCTGTGAGATTTCCCTGATCCTATTATACTTAGCTGTGTCTGTAAAGATTTGGAATGTAGGTCTGCCTTAGCTAGATGATTCAATAGATAATTCAGCAACAGCAAGAAAAGTTCTGTGGACTTTTCTTTTACTTAGCACCTAATATTTTTTTTCAATTAAAATAACCTTTTAAAAATCAAAATACCATATTGTGTTAACTCATAAATATTCCAAAATGAGTTATCCTTTAACATTATGCAGCCTGCAGCCATAATTCTCTTTTTTTCGTACTATTATTGAATAATGATATGGTTCATCAAAGGTATATGAAGGGCTTCCTTGGCCCTCATGATTGCCATGGCTTCCTCTAGCTCTTTTAGGCAGCATACTTATGTTGGTTATGTGCGCTATTACAAATGTTTTATGTGACCTTTGAAAAGTCAGATAGGTTTAGAGCATTGATTTCAGGGGAAGTCAGATACAGCATTGCTGTTAAGGTAAGCTTTGCATCGTAGTTCTACAAACACTGTGAGCAGATATAATACTGTTTTGGTGGCCAAAACAGCCTGTCAGCTATCTTTTTCTTCTTCTTTTCCCTCTCCTGTCCCCATGCCATCTCTTCCCTTTTGCGTGCATAAGAGTTTGTGCAACTATATGGTGAATTGGAGCAGGAAAATCACCTGTTTAAAACTAACTTGCCAAAAAAGTGGTTAATTTCAATCTAAATTAACTCCTTGATGTAGCTGATTGTGTATCTGCAAAGCACAAATGTGGATAGGGCAGGCTGGGAATAAGGTGTGTGTGAGATGGCCTCTTTTGGCAGAGGAACCCACCTGCGCCTCTTTACAGTGTACTGCGAACTGCAGTGTAAGTCTACACACTGTGCCTCCATTTCTCCTCCATAAAATGGCGTTAAAAGCTATCAGCTCTCACTAAGGCTGTGAAGATAAAATTTTGCAGACTGTGCGGTCCTGAATTTTAATAACAATTAAGACTTATGTGTCCCATAGGTATTAGAATGACAAATACATCAGTAAAACAAAAGGAAAAATTAACACATACACGCAGTAGGAATAAATCTCTCAAATTTCCTTCCTTTCACTCACTTCAGGACTGGAAAGTGACTCTGGCACTGTGAGCTTGATTCTGTGCTGTGCATAAACATTTTGGGAACTTCAGTATGTTCATAGCACTTGGAGCTAAGTAGAAGAACTCAGGTATTCAGTTTTTCATGTGTTTATGCATTCATCAAATCGGTCCCTGTAACTTCACTAGCAAAAATACAATTTGTCCATGTTACTTCTGAGAATAATTCACAATTGTGCTGAAGCATCACAATATTGGTATTATGAGGATAAAAATGTCTCTTTTAAAATGTTATCTTTTTCAGAAACACCTGAATCTTTGTACAGTGAAATCTAATATAAAATGCCCTTTGGGCAATTGGGCAGTCATTGTCTGTACATATCAATAAGAGGCTCCTGGAACTACATTCAGCAAAGAAAGTCCTCTAAAGCTGTTATGGTAAAAAATGTTAACTTTCTTTTTCTTTTATTTTGAATAATTTGGGGAATGGTTCTCAAGAGATGATATAAAGGTGCATTTCTGTTAAACATTCATCAGGCTAATACTGAATTGCTAATAACTTAAATGTATGATTATGAGAAAATACACTATTTTATTAAGGGCAGAAAGCACACCAACTTAAAATCAAAAGATTCAACGGATCCCTAAATTCTCTGGGGTTAACCTGTCAGTAATGAACACCAGCTGTTCCGCCCTGCTGGTCAAAATCCCAGAGGGCAGAGCAGGGTTTGCTTCATGCATTAGATATTTGAAAGAGCATTTAACAGCAGTTATCAAACTGCTCAGCTTTTAAAAGATAACAAAGTTATTCTTAAAAAATGCCTAATGACATTTTTTCACAACCAGAGTCAGTCAACATACAGTCAAAACTTTCTCAAATATACATATCAATAAAATACAAATTTCAGTGCATTTCATTTTTTAATATATTTTTTTTTGGAGATCACGTATGTGAGATCGGATGCACCATAGTTGTGGCTCCCTTGTTTTAGGGGAAAATGGTATGTTTTAGCAGAGAGACTGAGGAAAGCCTGTTTCCTAGCAATAAGAAGAAGACCACAAAACTTTATGGAAGGAAGGAAATCAGGGCTGCTTTTTTATGTAGATCTGAATTCATGGTCTATGATGATATAGCTTCCTCCTTGATTTCAGTCAATGCTGAGTCAGATTCATAGAAGTAGTAGGTCTTCAAATTCTGTAGAATCAAGTCAACTAAAAAAGTAATTATAAAAAAAAAGTTGTTAAAAATACTGTCAGACTTCTGTGTGCTGATAAATTAATTACACTTTAATGCAGGCTGAATATTTTATGACTGTTCTCAGAATCTGCTAAAGTACTGGCATGGTAACAAAATGGATGTTCTCAGCTGTTGTTTTCACCTCTAGCTCATAGGTTTCTCTGAAATCCTGCTCCACTAGGAATTAAAATAATGAGGAAATGCAACTGTAGGTATATCTTAAGTAAAATTCCTTTTTATGTTGTGAGTAGGTAAGGCATGATCACAAGATAGCTGAAATCATTTGAAAGACTGCTGCTGACCTAAAAGAGCTTTGGGTAACCCATTTGTACGGCAGAATTTTACTGCTGATTGATGAAGTCTTTGTCTAGGCATCTGCAATGCCTGGAGTCGAATTTTAAGAAAAGCCTTGAGATGGGTGGAGAAAAGAATAGGGTTAAACAGTGAAACCCAGAGAAGGAATTAGAGAGTGGATTCACCGTGTTGCACTAGAAGAAGCTGGGCTAAACCAGGTAACACTGTGCTTGCTGGAACCACGGCAGCTAAGGCAAGTCTGGGTGGTTGAGTAGTGTCTAAAGAGTGTCAATTTTATATCTGTTAGAAGCACATAACAGAAATGTGTTTGGTTGGTGATTTAGTGATGCAGATGTATAAACCAGATAGATCACTATGCACATAATCTTCCTGTCAATTGCTTATTTTTAGATTTTTTCTGCATATTGATCTGATCTTTTTTGCTAAGTCACTCGTAAAGCTGTCAGAAAGTAGACCATTCTTATGGAGCTGTGAATAAACCATAACTCTCCAACTGTTATCATAACATTAAATTACTACTTCTTGGTACGTTATTTTGAATATGTCCAGATTGATTTTGATCCATGATTGGTAATAGTTTTTGGAGTTAAGACATAATATTTAATCGATTGTTGTTTAACACAGATAATACAAGTCCAAAACTCAAGGAATGGAAAAACTAATCTTCCCCCAAAAGAACATGCCTTATGTTTTTCTACTAACTTCATGATGCTTCAACTTCATGATACTTGAACTTTTTATAATTTATCACCCAAAGTTCATTTTCAGAATTCAAACCCAACACTGAAGTTACCAGCTGGTACATAAAGTTTATCATGTCATGTCATATTGGTCCCTTGGTTTGCTTATTAATAGTAAACAAAAGTTTTCTTGTTTGTTATATATTATTCAAGAGCCTTGATGCATATGCATTATCGAGTGCTGTGATCATCACTGAGACGAATTCTAGGGTGTTAAATGATGATACATATTATATGATATGTATTATAGCTGTCTTTCCACAGATCAGCATCTTGCTATTTGTTTGCATTTTGATATTTGCTATCATTCCAATGAATATTTATTGTACTAAATGTTACATTTCAAATATTTTTTTTTTTCCTTTGAACTGTATCTTTTTTTCTAGTGGTTTCTATACCCTCACACTTAGTTATACAAAACCTGAATTTGATACATATATGTACATATATATATATATATATACTTCATTCCAACTGATAAAATAAAATGGTTGTTGGGATGTCTTTGAGAAAATGACATGACTACTAAAAGCTGAAAATCCTAACCCTTGATCATTGGATTAGAAAACACTAGTACATTCTCTCCCTCACCAAAACACATATTTGTCCATAATGGACAATGAGGCTAATTATACAGTATCTCCTTGCATGCTGACTGAAGCTGGTTTGCATGTTAATGTGGAGAAGAAACAGCATTAAGACTATCAGTGCTGGACATGCTTCAATGTTGCCTTTTAATTAAAAGTTCAAATTTCTGAAAGAATAGCTGGAAAAGAATGTACCGGAATCTTACACAAGAGCGAGACTTACAAAACACAGCAGTCACATGGGTTTGTTTCCTGTCACACACTGTTAGCATCAATGACATTGCTGCTGCCAAGTTCACTTGATCTATGCATAAAAGAGATGCTTACTTTTCAAGAGTGATTTGCCCAGCAATAATGAAAACATCCCAAATTCCTTCACAGTTAACAGACCCACACCACCAGCCATTATTAATATGTGGCCATACAGCTCAAGGAAAACAAAGTATTGAATTGCTGACCTTGCAACATTTCCTTGGGGGGTTGCTGTTTGGAGTGTTTTGCTTTTTCTGATGAGGAGGAGTGAAGTTCTCTTTTTATGGATGTTGCACAAATGCACATTTTCTGTACCTACTGGCTTATCTTCAGTGTACCGCAAGAATTTCTAGATTGCTGAAGTTCCACTGTCATTAGTGAAATTGAGACAGCTGGCAGTTCTTTCAAAGCTAGATGTATGTCCTGAAAGTACAGCAGCCCAAGGAAACTAGTTCCCTGAGTTTATAACTGAAATCATTGCTTCCAGGCTGTAAGTGAGTATCATATTTTCAAAGATAACATGTCAAAGTTTCCCAAAGATATTCTTTACAATGGGTCACATCTGATTGTCAGTAACATTGGTGTAAATCCAAAGTGATTCTCCACATGGAAGTAAGTCTACTCTGCCATCACACAGCTATAAACTGGAGCACAACTGGCCCATCCTTTTTTTTGATCTTCTTCAGATTATAATGGCTCAGCTCAGAAAAGCAGTAGAATAATATTTGGTCCATTTCAGAATCAAATACCATTATTTAAATGGTAATTGGAACCCTTTCTTTAGAAAAGGCAGTGTAAACAATACAGACATGAATTAATCATCTTCCTTTATGAACCTTCCTGTTCAATGAAGATCATTTAGCCAGAGCAGAACAACTACATTAATCAGCATAATATATCTAAAGTTACCTCAAACAAATGAAGATGATCTTTCAGTGAAAAAGAGTTTGGCCTTGGTGCAATCATATGTATAATGTCTTTTTTCAACATAAGCTTGGTCAGATTGTTCTTAAAGGGATTTATTGAAGAGAAAATGTCCTGCTTTTCTCTCATATGACAGCACTGCATAAACAACACAAAAATTTTGTGGTAGCTCTACATTACAGAAGAAATAAAAATATTAGTAGACTTTTCCTGAAGATTACTGATATACCCTCTGGAGCTGGAATTCTGTCATTGTAATAAATTTCTCCATTGCTTCCCAGCCTTCATACTGCATCAGTTGTGACCTTTCTTTCAATAGCACTGAGTGAGGCAAAACAATTACTTCTCAAATCTTACATTTACTGCTGTAGTTAAAATAACATAGAATGATATTTGTGGGTTTTTTGTGCAAAAGGAATGAATTATTAAATTATGCCTATTTTGTATGCTAAAGAATATACAGTGTGTTTTATAGTAAGAATAATGTATGATCCACTCTCCTCCCTAGACCTTTTTTAGTAGTATCTAAATTTCTTGTGCTTGCGTTTCCCCTGGTGAAGTGTTTTCCGCATGTTTTTAGTGCAAGCTCTCTCAATTCAGAGTTGTCTCCAAATTTAGATCCCTTATTACACCATCTAAATCATTAATGACTATAAAGAATAGACATAGTGTCAAGCAGGCAGCCATGCTGTCAAGCAGGCTCTTACTTGATATTGCTATTTACTTAATAACTACGTTTTTTTTTTCAATTTTGTGTGCATAAGTAATTTTCTCCAGAACATTTTTCCACAGTTATAATGTAGACTAATGTAAAAAATCTCCCTAAAGTCAAGATTTATCATATTTTCTTCTTCCTTATTTACTAGACCCATTATTCTGTCCAAGGAGGAAATTAAATTAGTGTGATTTGGTCTTGAAAACCTAGCTGGCTATTTCTCAGCATCTCTCTATTCCCTGAAATCTTGCAAATCAGTTGTTTCATAATTTGTTCCAGGATCTCTAAAAATATCAGAACTAGGCTTCTGAACTATAATTTCTAATATTCTCCATTTCCTCCTTTATAAAGTTAGATGCTAAATTTACCCATATCCACTACTGTAGCATCTCATTCAACTTTTGAGAAATCATCGCCAATGGTTTAGATATTTAGTTCATTCCTTCTGTACTCTGCTATGATTTTATCAAGCACTGTTGCATAGACACATAAGCATGCTCAAATACTCTTTGACTAAATCACAGTTCTTAGCTTGGACTCCTATGTTTTTCTTTAAATTAATTGCACTAAGGAAATGATTACAACTAACCTTGTTGTTACAATCAAAGCAAAGACTATGGCTTGCACTGTGTCATCCTTTACACAATCTATTTTCTTTTCAAGTCATAGCTCTGTAGTTCCTCTCACCTTCTTTTATTTCTAATGTAGTTAGATGATTTTTTCTTCTATTTGCCTAGCCTGTGCCCTGTTAATTGTAACTCATTTTTTACCTCTCTACTTTGTCTCCAGTTATATACATATGTTACTTTTATGAATTGACTTTCAGGAATGTATCTTTTAAAATTTATTTAGGATTTCCAGGTGATTGAAGGACTCCTTGGAGAGATGTATTGATCTCTTACTTGCTACCTTTCTCTCTCTGAGAGGTGTGTCCTTAACAAAAACCTAAGAGAGGCCACACCAGGTCAGAGAAAAGGTCCCTGTAGGTCAGTGCCGTGCCTCTGACCATGGTCAAAAGAGGATGCCTAGAGAAGAATAGCAAAAGGCATGTATAATATTTACCCACCTTACCTATTCTTAGAAATTCTTAGACCTTTTCTGATTTGTAATATGGCTTTTTCAGTGGATATTGAGGTAACCTGAAATACCTGATAACTACTAAATTCTGCCTTGACATGTTTCTGTTAGCAATTCAAAAATTTGCTACCTCTTCCAGCTCTTATTTTGGACATAGTTCTGTCTGCTTCCTCTTTTTTCTTTCTTCAAAAAAATTAAATAATTTTACCTCTCCTGTCTTTATGGACTTCAGAATAAGTATACGCATTTTTGTCATGTTATGAATACATGGTAGAATCAACTGATTACACTAAAAAAAGAATCATAAGCCAAATATATCTTTGACCTAGTGACATTTCTAAAATATTTTGGATCTAGATTTATTTCTACCATTCCAGAATGTCAAATAGCTCAAAGGATAGTTCCTCCATATAAGAGAGTCTTGAAATATTAATATTTTCCATTGCTGCAGGTTTGCTAGGTGTCAAAAACTGCAGTAATTAGACCTTGCTTTAGGCAGGCCACCTAACTTTTGGCATATATCTGAATCATCTCATCTTGAAGCTTAATTGCCATAGGCTCTCAATATGTTCAGTTAATGGGGAGAGGCAACTTATGACTACAACTCAAACCTTAAGTGAACCGAATCACATTCAAGGTGCAAAATTGTCTATATGGTTTGTTCTGATTGATTGTTCTTTTTGCATATACATCTTGTTCAAGTGTAATACAACTTGTTAAAGTTAGAAGGTATGAATCTAGATTGTGTAGTGGAAAGACAAATAATACTAGAAATAAATATAACTAAAATATTACAGCAAATATTTGGTCATCAATCTAATAAAACTTTTCTGGTAGGTGATATTTACCTTTTCCAAATTCATTTCCTACAGAAGTTTCAGTAGACTGTAGTTGTTGAAGTAGATGTTTTTGAAAAGCAAATTTCAAAATTTCATGTCCAGTGATTCACTGAAACATATTTCACATAAGCACAGGCAAGAGTTCGTGCCAGACATAGTCACATGGCCAGCCAATCATGGAGTGATCTGAGTTACCCTAGCTGCAAATACAGCTTGATATTCAAGTATACACAAATGATTAAATAAATTTAAAAAGTGATTAGTGAAAAAGTTGAATAATTGATTAGTATTTTGAAAATTGATTCTTCTCATAGATATTCTGCAAGCAGAAATGATGCTAAATTTATCAAATAAAGCCTTTGATTTGAATTAGTCACTCAATGACAGCAAAAAGCACCAAAAGACGCAAATGCACATCAAGAATTGCTTTATGGAATTTGTCACAACTGACAGCCTTCTGTTAAGGCCTCTACCAGAATTAAAATGGAGTCTGAGTTATTTGAACGAAGAAAGAGGAATATGTCAAGTCTGAATTTATTCAGATTTTATTACTCTAGGGACTTCAGTTGCACTAAAACAGCCAGCTGCATCCTACAAACATTTTACCAGAGACAATATTTTACTATTAGTTAGCAAACAACAGTTAAAATCCTTTAAGATTCTTTAAGATGATTTTAACTTTCATCCGTCCTGTTAACTTCAAAATAAAGACAAAAAATACACTTAAGCTATATTCAGAGCATAGCAAAGAAAAAATAACCCCAAAAAATTCTCTTTACCAAGCAACAGAGAAATATTTATCTTTATTTATTTATTTATTCATGTTCTCATGTGTAGAACGTGCCAGAGAATTAATAATATATTTTGCAAATAAGTTATGATCTAAGACATCATTCTGAGAAAGCGCATATGTACATGCCTTATCAGGAAAGTACTTAACCATCTGCCCAGCCTCAGTGAGACTTAAGCATATTGAATGGGATCCTTTCCAAAATTAGGACCTCAGGCAGTGAGAAAGCTAGCTCAGGCATTGAAGGAGAATAACCATATCATTATGAAAACTCATCTGAGCTAACCTATCCTACAGGAACAAACTAACCGGTAAATTTTCTGAGTTTTTTGCTGGTTTATAAAAGGAACATTTCAATTATCTCATCTACAGCACAGCCCCCCTAGAGCTGGTGATGTGCTGCAGGCAAGGGGCAAGTGCAGAGAGGGCTGCGGGAGGGAGCCGCCATCCCCGCCAAGCCCGAGCCTTGCGGAGCGCCACCGTTAGGCGCCCGACTTGTGTGGTGGTGGCCACGCCAGGAGCTCTCTGCAAGCGCCTGCTCCGGGTGCTGTGTGACTTGACTAGCTGGGTAACATTTTACACTTCTGCTGTCATTCTTCAGTTTATTGGGCTGTCATTTTTGGTAGCAATGGTGGCTCTCATTCGTACACTTAGAAATTTAATTTTCATTGATTTAAGGAATCTGATACCTCCATGCTACTGCTACATTTGGAAGCGTCAGACCTTCTATTTGTAACATATATATGTTGGGTTGCTCAAAATTAAATTGATGTCTGATCTATTAAAAAAACGTTGCTTGAAATTAATTCCTCTTTTTAATTAAATACCATTTAGGTAGACTCATCCTTCTTGTATCTTCTTCTTACAGGGGATTTCCCTGTGAGAGATGCTTGTAACAGTGGTTGATTTTGAAGCCCATTTTTGCAGCTACTAAGAAATTTGCTCTGTCATTGATCTGTTTTGAAAATAAGCCCAGAAAGCAATAAAATCAGTTGTAGAAAGAAAATTGCAAGATGTTTGAAATCTAAGGGCAAGTTCAGCGTTCCTCTTACCGTAGAATGTGTTGTATGGGGAAAGTGTTTTAATGGATGGGAATGGCCCAGTCCAGCACAAGTGACAAAGGAAATACACAGCAAATCATTCTGTCTACCCCCTCTGGGATTTCTGAGATGGCCACTCCTATACAAAAATCTGAAACCAAGTTAAGGCACATAATTCTGGAAGGAATGTCCACATCTCAGCTTACTGGAGTTTCTCTCTCCTACTTGAATTTCATGTTTTTTAGTTTATTTCAGCTGATTTTCCAGAGAGGTGCCACTGAAAAAGCTCTGGAGAAACTTTGCGTAGTTGAGCCTTGTGCATCAATATGACTTCAATACCATGCTTGTGATCCCTGCATTAGCAGCCATGTCTTATGCATGTTCTCACTCATGCTGGGCCTACCAGTAGCCCTGATCTGTGATCTCCTAATGAGCTGCCACACAAAGGGGTTGAGGAGCAGGAGAGAAACACAAGCATACAGTCGACCTTGGACTTCAAGTCGTCTGTTGGGGGAGGCTGTTCAGAGCAGATCTACTAGAAGGTATGTCCCCATGCTGCAACCCTAAGACATAGAGGTGACAGTCTAATCCCCAGGATTCGATCACAGCACATGCATTCTGCGGAGAAGGACCTGGGAGTTCATGGTGGACAACAAGTTAACCACGCAACGTGCACTTGTAGCCAAGAAGGCCAATGGTATCCTGAGGTGCATTAGGAAGAGTGTTGCTGCCAGGTTGAGGAAAGTGATCCTGACCCTCTGCTCAGCCCTGGAGAGGCCTCATCTCGAGCACTGTGTCCAGTTCTGGGCTCCCCAGGACAAGAGAGACATGGAGCTACTGGAGAGAGTCCAGCGTAGGGCTACGAAGACGATTAGAGGACTGGAGCATCTGTCCCATGAAGAAAAGCTGGGAGAGCTGGGCCTTTTTAGTCTGGAGAAGAGAAGACTGAGGGGGGGGATCTTATGAATACAAGTATCTGAAGGGATAGCATAGAGAGGATGAGGCTAGACTCTCAGAGGTGCCAAGAGACAGGACCAGAGGTAATGGGCACAAAGTGAAACACAGGTAGTTCTGCCTGAATATAAGGAAGAACTTCTTTACTGATACTGTGACAGAGCACAGGTTGCCCAGAGAGGATGTGGAGTCTCTGTCTCTGGAGATATTCAAAATCCACTTGGATGCAACCCTGTCTAACATGCTCTAGGTGACCCTGCTTGAGCAGGGGATTTGGACTAGATGATCTCCAGAGGTCCCTTCCAACCTCAGCCACTCTGTGATTCTGTGATTCTGTGATCAGGAGACTAATTACTCAATGTACTTCTCCCTTCCTCTCCATCAGAGGTTTCATAATGCAGGTCAGAAAACATACCTGCAAGTATTTAGGAGTTTGCAGGGGGAGGAGTGGGAAAAAGGAATCCAAACAATTAACAGTTACTCAAAGAAATATGTCACTCATATTTGAGAGTATTAAGCCATTAAGTCTCTATTTTTCTTGGAATTTATTCCGAGACGTGACAGTCATAGAAGTTACACTGGTTTCATCAAGGTTATTCTCTTATCAGCCGCTGAGGACTTTTTCCCCCAGGATAGCTTTCAGTAAGATTACCTCAGTGTTCTTTGTATTTTAAGAATTATTTTTATTAATTTCAGTTTAATTCAATTAAGATTAATTCAATGAAATTTAATTCAATTCAAACTCAAGAATTTTGAGAGAATTTAAAACACTGACCTATGAATTTACTTACTGTATGGGATCTGCAAAACTCCTGTGGTTCTAATTAAATCATACAGTCTGTTTGGACATGATCATCATGAGTGTTAAACTAACTTCTTAAGAGCCGTTAGGTAGAAATTATATATATTTTTTTTCTAGTGACAGAATAAAATCAACTGCTCTGTGCATGAGCTTAAAAAACATTAAACTGAAATAAATTGCTGTGAAGTGATCTGTTTCTTTAACCTTTTGTTAGATAAAAATTTGGAATTGGGTAACTCAGCAGCTGAGAACACATTTAATCTTGATTGCTTCATTCTAGCTTTACTTAATTTAATTTCTTTTATCTTTTTGCCTAGCTTTGAAATCTTACTTGCTCTTTCCAAGCCAGTGTGATTGATGGTCATATTACTCTCATGTGAATTTGTAGTGAAGGTGATGTTTCTCTGCTTTGAAAGCAATGCCACAAATGAAATTGAAATTGAATATTTTTAAGGAAAAAGAATATTTATGATTTGGTCAAAAATATCAACCTTGGGACCAGTGCAAAATTGAATTATAAGAGTAGCCTCATTTACTCATATCCTAAGTTTAATTTACATTTTATATCAACCTTTAGGTGTCAATTTTAAAACTAAATGAGCTGTTACTTTGGAAATAGATTATCTAGCTTCCTACAGTGACAAAAGCTTTGACAATCAGTTCACTACAAGGTTAGTTGAAGAAAGCCATCTTAAATGAAATAATTTTCAAGGACAATGTGAATCTAAAGATCTATTCTAGCTTCCAGCTAAGTCATTCTGACCTGGCTAGGGAAATACCTAAACTTTTCCTAACTTCCCAAAGAAAAAAGTGATCCATTAGACATTTCAGAGCATGTCCAGAGATACTGGACTAGCAAAACCTGAAGGTTAGTGTTATTTTTGCTAAAGAATGATAACAATCTTTTTAATATCACCATCCTTGTTGAGCAGTCTGAACACCAGCCTCAAACCTTCCCATCTTGAAGGATATCAGCTTGTACCACCTCCTGGCAAGGAAACCACTATAATCACCATGATGGAGACCAGTCATAGGGCTGCTTTCCACAGTGGCTGGGGGGTTAATTTGCAGAAAAGAATAAGTATTCTTAACTGAGAGAACAAATGAGGAAGGTATATTTCTATTGGACGGTACAAAGGAGGATTACCAAGAAAGGAAGTCTTAGCTTCTGCTTTGCTTCCAGTATTCTTTGTAGATTTATCCAGATACTTTTTTTTTTAGCAGAAAATTCATAGATTAGGGACTGAAAAGCACATCATTTTTATTTATATAATTTCTATTGCATTAGTATGTAGAACCCTGAAAAAGTTGAGCTCTAATGTTATAGTCAGTAAGTTCCTTTGTTGAGGGATAGTCCCTAACTGCTTATAATCTAATAAAGAAAACACAGTAGAGTCAGGAATGGACTTTAGATTTTATGATATATATGAGTTTATGCCATTGTGGGATCTTTTACCCTCCTATGTGAACTTCACTTAATTTTTTTTTATTATTTTTGTCTATCATGTTTTTTGATGAGTTGAATGGCTCTGTACACACTGAAGCATTCAAAATGTTTCTAATATCTACCGTCATTCAGGTGTTATTTTTTGAAAGGCAATAGAATGACACTTATGACATAATGAAGCTATACTTTATATCAATAAAAACGGGATCAAAATGAGGTGCATAAACCAAGCTATGTTGCATTCTGCCTGTGAAAGATTTACAGTCTAGTATGCACCCAGAACTGTCCTCGATCTGCAAGCAGCAGTAAAATATCTGCCTCCAAACTAAAAGCACTAACACTTGTGGGAGCTAATTTTGATTAATGATATCTATAGCTGTGGACATTTGATACGCAGATTCTGACCTTAAAAAAAACATGGGCCACTGAAGAGCCAGTAGTCAACAGATTTAATTTACAACCATGTCTTTTTCTTCTCTGTTTCTTTAATAGTCCTCCAGACACTGTCAGGATTAGGCCCAGTCACACTTTTGTATGAGGTCTTGTAACAAGAAGAATTGATTTTGATAGTTCGTCAGAATAAAATCAGTGCTGAAGCAATGACCCATTGACCGCAGAAGCAGGGTTACAAGAGTAAAGATTGAACTGAAGCCACCTCTGCTCTGCTTTTAGAGGCACAGGGGTATGTTTTCACATGAGTAGACTTGTTAGCTATGTCATGCAAGCTATGTTGTTTGAATTCACTAAGACTACACGAGCTCAGACTCTTGTGCTGCATTCATTGCCCTTGAGATTCACTTGGGATAAGAAATCTGCATCAGTCTATGCACCAGAGCTGCTCTTCTTTCTTTTCCGTCACTCTGTCTCCACTTCAAACTCTAGGGAAATATCATATGAGAAGTAGGCAAGCAATCTGCCTCTTTAGTTGTTCCTGTCCAGATCCACCTATGAACATCAGTAGAACCACCTTAAATTTTCCTGTTAGTGATGCAAAGATTCTTTGTATTATTGTGATGCCTGAAATACTGATTTTTTTTAAGGAAAAGCATAAAGAAACTCAGTAGTTCAAATAAAGTTCCTTCAAGGTGAACTGGATGAAAGATCCTCTATGCAGTAGATGTAAGCTATACATTTAGTATAAACCACTAGATATTCTACCAGATTCAGAAAGTGCAACTGAATTCATGTGTGAGAATGTATACTTTTGCAAAACGTCTCTCTGGATAATACTGTTGACAGTACTATTAAAACATCCAAAGTAGATGAGAACTATTGGAACATGTCATTACTTTTATAGTCTAGCCTTCTTGTACTTCAGATATTGATGAAAACTGCTATACAGAAGTCTGTTGAGTAAAGAATATTTTGGCCTTCAGTCATGTTGGTAAAAAGAATAGGTGACAGGAGATATTAATGTAAGCTTTCATAGATATTAGCTGAAAGCCATTGTGAACACTGGAAAGTTTCCTGCTTTGTTTCAAAAATTTCATATAACAATACCATTAAGCCCAGTTTCTTGGCTAAATTGACTGCAGCAGAGCACAAGACAGGGTAGGTTTTGTTTGTTGCTTGTTTGTTTGTTTTAAAGTGAAGCTGGGAAAGAAAGAGCTACAGAGGATTTTCAAATCATAATATGAAGAGAAGGATTCTGGTCGAAGAGGAGCGGGGTGCTGAGCCAAATCACCACCTCTCAGTCCCTCACCGTCTCTCCTGCCTCCTGCGCAGGGGCCCGGCAAGGGCCGGTGATGGGCTCCTCCTGCCCTCACTTTGTGCATCCCTTTGCACCCCCAGCGGGGAAAGAAGCCTTCTCAGCAAAGCCTGCAGCCCTGGTTGGGGGGTCCCAACTTCAGCCATCTCTTCCTGGACAACTCTGCACCTTGCACCCCACCAGGCACTTGTCCCCCCCCCGCCCCTGCAAAGCCTGGGCCACAGCTCCTGCAGAGCTGTGTGAAACTGTAGTTCTCAGACTTCAGGAAATGTACCATGGTTGCAGGGGAAGAGGAGAGGACAGGAGAAGGTAAAAAATAATTCAGGCTAAGAAGATGAACTCATACCCTATTTTTCTTGTTGGAAGACTAATTTAAATCTTCACTGTGAGTAACTCCCACAGAGCAAGTGAAGTTACAGTGATGTGAACTATGATATAATTGAGGAGAAAACTGGGATCTTGTACAATGATGACCTTATACTCCTGTCTGCCAGTAAAATTAAGTACTCACATTTCTTTTGGCTTTTACTGTAACCATTCGTCCAACTTTCCCACTGTTTTGTTTCTAAAAATTTAAAGAGTCTGAAATAGTATATTACTCTTCCTTTGCTTTATCTAGCCAGATTTTCCTATATCCTTTGACAGTGAATCTACAAAGGGACTACTTTGCCAATTATTTGCTGGAAAACTCTGTTATAGTTTTTAGTTGAGAAACTGAATTTACATTACCTCAACTGACCAGACCCATAGCAGACTCTCAGATGGAATGTATGCATTACTGTTTGCCAATTCAGAGGTTATTTAATATGGTATGTCTGGAACCAGCTTTTTTGTTGAAATTGTTTTGGCTAAGAAGCTATCCAGATGAGTCTGCTGCAAAACTATGTGCTTTGACTGGGATTTTCAAAGTCTGTCTGGAATCCCTCCACTCAAAAAAGGGCAATGTTAGAGATTACTTCTTTAGGATAATATAACTTAAATCAAAGGTTTGGTTCTATTTCATTTCATTTCATATTTTTATATAGTACCAGTACAACTCATGTATGCACACGTTATTGTATGTGAGACACTTTTCTTCCTAATTTTTTCACTGATTGTATGAAAATTATTTGATAAAACATCAGCTGCAATAAGATAAGGACAAGGAAGAACTGAAATTAGTCATGTGGATGGGCGCTACCATTTTGCACTATTCTGTTTAGCCATGTATCATACTATCCAGAAAAGGTTAGTTACTACGTTAATGGGGATAGCTGATGTATTACAGTAAGTGCTGGCATTTTTCTGCTGTGATGGTGTTTTATCCACACTAATGAGCATTTTTTTTTTAAATTGGTTGCACTGTTTTATTCATTGTTATTCTTACTTGATACCCTAGAACAAATTCCACTTTCAGTTATACCAGTGTAAATCTAGGATAAGCCATCTGTTGTCATCAGTGCTAGACCTTGATTTGTCCAGTGATTTAAACATGCCTTCAACCTTACACACATTTCTATCATATGTTGATACTTAAGAAAGGTTTTTTCTGATGCTCTGAAGCTTTTTTCCTTATGGTGGTGAAAGGAATGAAGTTTGACCTTATGTACTTAATTCTATCATTTCAGTTAATTCTACCATTTCACAGCTAAGTATGTACAGCACAGGCTGTAATGAAGTGCAGTGCAGAGAGACCCAGACTAGCAGAGACTGAGCCATCCCCCCAAACAGCAATCATGGTGAGTGAAATATTAAGCTCAAGTCAACATGCAATGCTAAAAAAGCAGAGCTTTTTAACCTGGGCCTGATAGCCCCCTGCTACTCCTATTTTGCTTTTGAAAGGTGATTGAAAAGCTCTGGAAGACTTTGGTGAATTTAGTTGTGGTGAGTTAAGGCGCTATCCCAGGTATCCACTCCACAACTTGGACTTCGTAGCACTGGGCATCTGTAGAGGGGGCAGCAGAAATGAGTGTGCCAGCTACTGTGAAGCTGGACTTCACAGTCTGGTGTATTAATTTGAACTGCTTTCCTTGGCTGAGAGTTGTTCTGTGAGGTAGATTGGATTCAATTTTTCATCTTACTCATCATTAAGTGGGTAATGGGCAGTTTCAGGCTCGTAAGGAAACTAGGTCAAACAGTAGCCTGCTGTATAAGCTCCAAATGTCTGGTTCACTAGAGTATGGTGCATCTTAAATGACAATAGATGGTATTTTGATGTACTTTGCAGAGCAGAAAGGCCAGGCATGAATAGATTTTTCTTCTAAAATATACTGGAAATTAATTATGTCCCATAGACAGGATTTTATGTTTTAGGCCTATGGGATGTGGTCAGCAATGCAATTTGAATGTCCAAAATTTCATTTACATAGTTTAAATCCTGGCAGCTGGCAGCGCACTAACTGTAATCATCTCAGAGAAGATATTTTAAATCCCAGAACTTCAGCCTGTGAAGTAATATAGTCAAATTAACACAAAATCTTTGTCATAGCCCCCTTCTTTGCAGTGTTGCAAGTACTTCATCCAGCTTGTGATGCTGGATAATATATCATGTAACTCTTTTTTACTAAGGTTTGTGCAAAAAAACCCTCAAACCAGAACAGTTCACAATTCCCCCTTTTGGAATTTTAGATACTTTTGCCATTGCCATGGATCAAGATGAACTCAAAATTTATGATTTTTATGAGAGTCAAAGTGCACTGTTTGTACAAGCTTTATAATGAAGGAAGCAATGAGAGAGGAAGAAATGAAGCTGAAACACCAGATTGTGAGTCACAGTCTCAGGGGTCTCTTTTGGCCTTCCCGTTTGTGCTGGGGTGAGTCACTGAGCATTGCTGTCCTTCTGTTTCTCTTCATGCCTTTTATTCTTCTGAGTTTCTTTGGGGCCTTTCACTGTACATCATAAGAAGGAGAAGGATTATTCAGGAACCAGATTATGAATCTTCAGTTATGATAGTGTCACCTGGCTATGATAGATGGAAGAGTATTCAATCAGTGTACAAAGAATAAATTACCCAGAACGTGTAAGGCTTCACTGACTGAAAATTATAGCCATTCTTAACAAGAATGCTAGAAGTAGTGGCACTAATAGAGACCAAGATGTTTGCAAGTGGATTTTAATGAGCAACATTTTCAGAAGGTGCTGAGTACCCATTTGCAGGGACATAAGGCCCTTTCATATAAGTCCTACAGGGAACCCTAACCTATATTACTCAAAACCATTCCATTTCCACTTTTGTGGACCATATATCATCATCAGACTCGCTGTCTCTCAGGTGCCGTAAGTCTCATGTTCCCTTCTGCACAGGTACACACCTTCAGTAACCTCAGTGACAGAGGATAATCTTCATTTCAAACTATTCTATAATCTTGTGTAAGAAAAACTTTTTAAAAAATTGGAACTATGAATTCAAAACAACAGCGGGCCAAAGTGGGACAAGAATGTAGGTTTTCTATATTGCAAATGTTAGTCCATTATGTCAGTCTATTCCGCAGACCTTGTCAAAGGATGGTAAGAATACATCTGATGGAGAAGGCTTCTCTAAGGAGTTTAGGTAGATTTTATGTGCCTTGTGCCTTTTATAGGCTGGCACTGGAGTGTAGAAGCTTACCCACTCAGCCAACACATCTCTGAGTAAGTTATATGCCAGTTCAGAGGAACTCTGTGCGCTGAAATGGATGAACAAATTGATTTTATGCACCTCCAAGGCTTAAATAGAACTTGAGTGTCAGCAGTCTGGGAAGACTGGATTTGATATCTGGGAATCAGGGAGTAAGAATGTAGCCTCATTTGAGGGGCATACAGCTCGTCTAGGGAGTTGGTGCAGTAGTTCAAATAAATACTTGCACTAGCAATTCATGTGCTTATTTTTTTGCAAGGAAAAATCAATATATTTTTTTCTATTCTGACCTCACTTATTACTAGAGCAGTGAATAATTCTCAATATATATCTTCTCTGACAAATTGAACTGCTTTTTTCTGTTCTTGGACATGAATCTATGAAACCATCTGTCCATAGCTATGAATAGATCGCTGTTTCCTCATGTTTATCTGTCTTCAAAAACACAAAGATTTTTTTTTTGTTTTTACCAATCTTATTGTCTCTCTGGTTTGATCATGATCTCTGAACTGTTTTTACTGGTCATCAAAATCACCAGAGTGGTATGTTTCAGCCACAGCTTCAGAGCGCTCACATGTTATTTGGTACTGTTTAGGCTCTTTGCCACATTTTTCATTTGGATCGATGCTCTTGAGATCTATCAAGAGAAACCTTATACATTTCTAATCTATTCAATATAATAAGAGCTGGAGGAGGATACAACAAACAGGTGCAACACGAAATAAAACTGAGAAAGGGTAGTTAATGGAATAAGTAGTTTTCTGGGTCATTTCTGGACCCAAAGCTGACACACAAATTTGAAGTAAAATCTGTTCAAAACCTTGCAAATATTATTTTGAAATTAAATTTCTAATAGTCTTTATTACAGTAACATTCTCTGACATGCAAGTACAGCAGTGGCAGGGGATGGATGAAGGGAACAACAACAGATATAAATTATATTTAAAACCTCACAAGTATTTTTGAAAGGATTTGAAATTGGTTTAGGATGTATTTTGCCACAGTCACCCAGCCTTTTTTTCATGCTTGATTAATCATTACTAATTTGTCTACTGGCTAGGACATCGGTTTCTTCTCCCTTGCAAGCATGTGAGTCATCTTGGTGTATCCAAGGCATGTCACTGTCTGTCTGCTGCAAAATTAGGCTTTTCTATGTTTCTAGAAGTTGTTGTCTAATACAGTCGTACTGCTGGATCAACAAAATAGCTCAGAGTGAATCTTTTTTTTTCTTTTTTCTTTTTTTCTTTTTTTTTCCCTCCCTGTAAGCAAGGTTCTTGCAGTAATTCTGAGTCAGGTCTAGAATTAATGCCAAATTTAAAATATGGCCCTTTCTAAGCTATTTCTTTAAGAGTGAGTATGGGAGGCCGGTAATTCTCATATAATTTATTTGTATCCTCTGCAAACATATCTGGGAAAAGAGATAGGCGATAATTGATACTGCATTGAATCCACATGGGCTTCAGAGAGAGCTTGACAGTAACAAATCTGTACTGCAAGCTCTTACATCCATAATGTACTGGGCACCTCATGATATACTGTGATTGCCTTTAGTTCACTAACTTCGGTGGCAAATTAAGGGATTGGTACAGCAGGAGATAATAGTCACTTTACTGAATGGAGCTTACAAATATGACAGCTTACATGAAGAAACTGTTATGTTAATCATATTAGGTTATACTTTGAATCTTATTATATAAACAATCTATTTAAGCCCACTAAACCCCATCTATCAAAAGGTGGATCAGGATACTTAGAAATAGCTATATAATTTCTCAGATTTACATTTGAGACTTGTGTGCCATCTGATTCCTGATTTTCTGTTTAATTCATAAAGTTCTTTCACTGGATATGTAACTTTTCAAAATCAATGTTCCTTGTTTGCCACACCTCTGAGAAGTGAAATTATTTTAATAAAATTTCAGTAATTATTATTTTCACCACTAAGATGTTTGAAAATATTCCCATTCTTTATTATATTTCTTTATTTTAGTTTAAGCTAACTTTACTAGTCATAAATATCTTCATATTCTAACTTAATTTCTGTTTAGCTGACCTAACAATATATGTTCAGTAAAGACAATAGAAATGTTTTGAATTATATTCTAGTGGGTTTATGAAAAATGCTTTATGATCACCTCTGAACTGATGAAGGGGAGGTAACATCTGCAGCACTGCAGGCTGCAGCAAGCTTTGGGGGAGCAGCTTGTCATCTCCTGTGTCAAGGCCATTTGAGTGTATTCATGATCCACTCCTGTGACAGTTATCTCATTACCCAAAATGGTAGTGCTGTTCTTCTTTTTATATAGGAAAACACGGCATGATGTCCAACAGTGGTACAGTCTAGACAGATTTACTGCATGGCTTATTTTGAACACCTGAGTTGTTTGATATTCTTTGCTAATACTAAGACAGAATTTTGACAGTCAGGTTGGCTGGTTTCGGTGCCTGTTTAGGTTTTTTTCAATATCTGACTGTGAGGAAACTGGCTTGAAATATGCTCTCACTTCTTCTGCATCTATGGTAATGTTAAAGGTTCGTATAACCCCCTTTTTCATTCTTCTAGTTTTCCACTGCCTTATGTTAGTGCCATAGAATCATAGGATGGTTGGTCCCTTCATATAGGGAAGGGACCTCTGGAGGTCATCTAATCCAGCCCTCAGCATAGCCCATACGGGGACTGAACCCGTGACCCTGGCATTAGCAGCACCACACTCTAACCAACTGAGCTAAACCTGCCCCCCGAATGTCAATAAAGACTCCTCTGGCCTCATATAGGCTTAAAGCTGGCATGATGCAATGGAAAGTCAGGCCCAGAGCACACTTCTCAAGCATTGGAATCATCTCATTGCTGCATCAGGACCATGATACCTTTGTCTTATGTAAAGTGCTTTGACTCTGCAGAGATGATACTGAGAACAGTAACTGACGCCAGAGCATTCCCCATCTCCTTTAGTGCTAAGTAAGGCTTAAGAACATAAATTTGATACACCAGGATCACATAGCTATATGTATATATAACAAGCTCCTTGTATTTCTTTGTGACATCTATGTGCTCAATTCCTACTTGGTATCAAGTCAGGGAGAGCTTTTACTGGTCTTGGAAAAATTCCATGTGATGAGAATCTGCATTATAGCAGCTCAAAAGTAGTTAAAGGAAGCACCAGCAAGGAGGTAATTACCAAACAGTGGTGCAAGAGACAGAAATTAAGACAGAGACCACTTCTGGAAAAAAACAGACTTAACAATAAAGTGGGAAAAGCTTCATAAGGACATGAAAACTCTAGAGGTTATAGGTAAAAAAAAAAAAAGTGATTTTAAATAGAGAAAAGTGCAAAGATACATCTAGGATTTATACAACTGCCTAATTCAGGGTCTCCGTGGTAAAAACAGAGGTAATTTGGGACTTGAATTCTACCATAGGTTGGATTTACAGTCACACCATACTTTCATTTTGTTTGAAATCTTTGTGGAGGAAAACATCCTAACCGGCCATAGAGAAAAGAGTTCAGGTAACAGGGACTATTTCTAAACTGCCTTCCGAGTTGTACTTAAGTTTGACTCTTTTGCTGAGCTGGGGACCTTAAATGCCCACTCATAAGATAGTTCAGACCCTAAGCTTCCCTGCTTGGATATTTAGTGATATTTAGTATCTTTTGGTATCTTTCTTTCCTCATCTAAATGTATAACATACATATGGTGACTCATAACTGTGCAGGAATTTACACACTCCCCACAGAAGGGCCTAGTCATTTTTCAGCCTTTTACATACATAGTAGTTTATCTATACCTTTTTTTCCAGAATATTGAAGACTAATATATACTTGGATGATGAAAGTACAGTCTAATTCTGCTCTGTTATCAAGGCATATATACAACAAAACTAAATCACTGAAGACCGTATTTCTTAATTATTTATCTATATAGAATTTGGCTGACTCATTGGAGAGTAAAACTGGTGAAAATAATGTCATTGTCATTGCTCAGAAATATAGACACCTATTTATGGTCAAGAATTCATGTGAATTCAGGAATTAATAAATTTTATTAGAACAGGATTAACTAAATGTCTGGCATAGCAGGACATGACCTGCAAGAGACATGCTAGCCCATTAACTGACATTCAGCACAAACATTTCAGAGTGGAAATCAAAAGCATTACCCTAATGTAACAATAAATTCTTTGGAAAAACTTGTTCAGAAGGAGAACGTTGTGTTATGCTTGAGAAGGTCCTGTAGGCAGGCAGCAGTGGAAGGTCGTGAGCTGCCAGAGGAACTCTAGCCGTTTGATACGAGACTTTCCAGCGCAGGGGATGAGAACCCGAACCTGATTCTCTGTAACCCTTCAACAATTCAAGTAGGTCAATATAGCAGATTTACATTAAAATATTCTAACTTAAAGGTAAGGTATAGAAAAGAGATGATTTTATATGTGGGGATGTCCTATTAAGTACTCTTATCACAGTATAGTTTGTGTACAAAAGAGAAATGGAGAGAAAAAAAAAAAAAAAAAAAAAATCCCAAAGTGTGATAAACTGCTGACTGAAATTTTGTCGAATGCCTCAATTATGACTGTGTGCATGTTTATTCTAATTTTGTAAAATTAGTGCCTTGATGAATGGGATTTCTATTTATGTGAGAAGGTGTCTGGAAATGCTAACACATAAAAGAACTATTTTATATGTTTGCTCGAGTGTGTAAAAACTTCATTATATACGCTCCCGTAATCTTCTGTAAGCAAGGAAAGTGATAAACAAACCGTATCCAACAGACACCTCAGAGTTTTTATTTGGCCTCCCGTTAGAACTGAAAAGGACAGCTTTGAGGAGTTTGTGTCAAGCGGCTCCCACACAATAATCACTTCTAGATCACCTTTAAGTGAAATATATTTAGTTAATTTGGTGCAAAAAAGCTAAAACATAAAAAAGTTATAATCAATAATACGAACAAGGTTAGGTCAATGGTAGTAACTCAGAGAATGATCCTTTAAGCTTCCTAATCTCTTCTTCTTGAGAAGCTGTCAATATTAGCATCACAGCACAGAAATTTTGGCAATATAATCTTCAGCTGAAACTAGGAAGGATCTCCTTAACAAGTTCAATGGGATCAACGCTTTTCAAGTTCAGGAAGAGATGCAATGTTTGAGTTACCTGAACAGCATTTTACAAAATTTCAGTTGTGATAGAAAATATCTGAGATAGCTGTAAGGTAAGGTTGGCATGATTTTTCATATCTAGATGTGACAATTATTTTCTTCTTATGTTTTAATACTGAAATCACAAACTGCCATTCTAAGTTTGATATCTTTAAACCTTTATTCTAGTTTAGCTATTTTTATTCAGCTTTTATTTTTATACCTTTCTTACATAAGCAAATACTTATCACTGGTTTAATTAAGCTTTCATCAAGTTTTTATTTTGCTCTTTTCCAGAAATCTCATGGTCACAGCTGGATGATATAATTAAATAGGGACATAAAATTAAAAAATGGAAAAGGGTATGTAGGAAGAAATGTTGAAGTTTAGTATAGCATCTCATTTTTAAATACCAGATTGGCTAGGAAAGTATTTAGCTAATAGTTCTAATGGACTTTAACTGTGTGCTTATATATCCTTGAAAGAGGTGGTTCCTGAATTAGTTTCTGAGAGACAACAGAGCGAATAGGCGAAATACTGCATTAGTCAACAGGGAAAAAACAAGACAAAAAATAAATTCTCTCTCTGTGCTGGTTTCTTTTTTTCTTTTTTTTCTTTTTTTTTCCCTCCCACATATTCCAATGACAACTCAAAGCCAAGTACAGATGAAATTATAATTATTATTTGGCTCATTTTGTGGGTGAAATGATTCCTGCAATTACCTCACTTCTAGAGCATACATTCCTGCGGCAGCCTCCCAAGGGACAGTGAACATGGGGAATGAGGAAAGTTCTGGGAAGGGTGCTCAAGACTTAAGAGCTCTGAGGCTGTTTCAGAGATGTTAATAGGTTTCTTTCACTTTATGCAGAGCCAGCTAAACTATGGAATTGTATTACAGAATTTCAAATATTTTCTTCATATAGAAACTTAGAAGCATTGTGACATAAAGTAAAAAGTGTTTTTTTCATCATTTACTTAGCTTTGTATCTATTACAAGCTTGAATTTTAAAGGGGCTCCCTCATAAGCTATACATCCTGAGTGAAATCTAAGAAGGGGAAAAAAAAAAGAAAAGGAAAAAAAAATCACAGTTGGACTACTAAATATCCAGAATTAACCTCTAACAAAGCAAGTAGTTTGCCAAAGTCCAGTCTGAACTTCAGTTTATTTTCAACTCAGGGTTCAAAAGAAATAGAAGTTCTGTGGTTAGGCAGTGATTGAAGAGGTCAGTAACAGATCAAAGCAAAGGATAGGAGAGAGAGGGCTGAGCATCTGGGAGGGAAAATGGATAACATTTTCCTTAGTCTGGTCTGAGAAAAAATGAGAATGTAGAGAGAAAGGGGAGGAACAACAAGAGCAGACTTCTTACGTGGAATACTTTTGCTCAGAATGAACAGTGAAAATTTCCAGAAAAAAACTTGGATGATACTACTGCTGTACTTTAAACCTTGAAAATACTTTGTGTAACTAATTTCTCATTTGAAAACTGTTACTTTGTTTCAAAACACACTGCTCAGTTAAAACGCCCTGACAGGGCAAGCCAGATTTATTCTTGCTCCTTAGTGTTTTGCTGTACTGAACTACATCACAAAGGGATTTTTTTTTTTTTTTGTTCATCTTCTGAACTTTTTCCTCTAGAAATGAAATATTCTTCTGTTAGCCTTGTGGCATTTGTACTTACATAGTATTTCTATGTGTTAGGGGTATATCTTTCCTTTTTCTTTTCACAGTAGAAAATGTTTTTGCTCCCATTTTCAACATTTTAAATTTGCTTCCTCCCTCATTAAGAGAACTCAGAAGGCAAAATGTTCCTAGTCAAGTATCATATAAATGCATCTATAATAACACACTATTATTCACTATAAAAGAATTTATGCAAAGTAAATTTCTTAAAATAATGTAGTAAAGTTAATTTCAATAAGCAACTAACTACTATATGTGTTCCAAATTTTTGCCACACAATTTTGATTTTGAGATCAGGGCATATATATGTGTATTTTTTTTTATACTAAAGTAAACCCTTCTGTAAAAGTCCTTATCTTAAGCTAATTCCTTCTTGCGAATTTTCCTAATGGACTGCTATGTACATCTTCACGTCATCTTTTCCTGCTGATGGTGCTCTGACTTGCACGTGGCAATCACAGCAGCTTTCTCTAGGAGATAGCCTCCGCTGAGGCTCCTCTGAGGCTGCCAGTAGGACTGTTTCTGATTCACAAGTGGAAAATATTAATTGTCTCCAACTGTTTACCTGTGTAATACAGATCAGAATCAGGCTTAAAGGCAACATTTCTGTGTGCAGCTCCCGAGCCATGAGTGCAAGTACTGTGTGAATCCAGGCAGCAGGATCTGGACTCCTTATAAAGGCAGATTCTGTGGGTGGAAGAGGGAATATGATACAGACACCTAGTTAATGAGAAGTAAATGCCTTCCTGCCTACAGCCCAGAGGAGCGGCTCAGGGTATTCGACAGGGAAAATGGGTACGACATCCACCACTGTTGCAGGAATCTTGAATTTAGGCATTTTAGAGAATGAGATATTTTGCTCTAGGATGAGAGCTCTAGCCACTGAGTCATTGAATAAAGCAGAGCTCTTCCTCTGGCTCGGTTAAAAACAAACAAACAAACAAACAAACAGAAAAGCTTCTATTACATTTCATGCAGAGCCCAATTCCATGGTTATGACTTAGGTCTTGGGAGATAATCACTTAGTCTGAGCATGTGCCCCAGGGTTGGCCGCAGCTGAGCAGTGGGTTTTGAAGGTCACAATTTTGGACTTAGGCAGAATTTAAATACTAATTTGTGGGATCTGGAAACTTTCCCAAGATCAGAGGCTGCGGTGTAGTGGAGAAAGAAATCAGTCGCCATGTACCCACAATCAACCAGCTCCAGAAAGAAATATGAAATAACTAAGATCATAAATCATTGCTGCAATGTAAAAAAAAAAAAAAAAAAAAAAAAGTTAACAGACAAATTTTAGGTATTAAAACAACTAGTAAACAAGGTTTTTTTTCTCTTTATATACTGATAAAATAGATTATATTTTTACAGTAGATATTTTATGCTATTGAGGAAAGTACTATGTATGAGGGGAAGGTAACTACAGTCTCTGTGATTGGCCTTTCATGCTTATAATTTAAAATTATATTTTGCAACTAAACAGAGGAGGGAAAGAAGTCATAAGAATAACTTCTCAAAGCCAGACTTGTGGTGAAAGATGATGAAAAATGTTGTATTTTTATAATTCTATTCTCTACCACTTTGCTAAGATGACAAAAAGCAAGATTTTATTAAGTTTGAGAAGGCGGAAAAAATTATACTGAGAGAATGACTGCAGAAATATTTGCTCAGAGGAAAAAAAGAGCTACTGTACTATAACAAGTGGTTTTGGGGACTTATATAGCATATGTCCTCACTCCAGTGCATTGTTAATGAAGAACAAACACAAATCCTGTTACGCCTTTCCATAGTATTCATCACTTGGGTTAGATATGAATTAAAAAATATTTGTTGGGGAAGGGGAATGGAACTTAAAAATATATGTAGATGTAAACATACATCTTGGGGGGCTCCAGTGGTTTATTTTCTCTTGGTTTCAGGCTCAGATTTACTTTTTTAGAAAAGCACCTTACATTTAAATTAATGTAAGTAAGAGACAAGACCCTCCTATTGACTTTAGTGAGGCAAAAGATAGAATGTGAGATTTTTTTTCAATAAAACAGGCAGCTATTTAGCAAGGCAGTTATATATGTATTGATTGGGACCATACTACAATACAGACTTTTCTAGAATAATTTCTGTTATCTGTGAGGCTGTATAATCAGACAGATCGTCACTCTTTATAAAGGAGAGAATAATTGCATCTTGAGAAGTTGGTGGGAACATCACATTTTGAATCCAAAGAACCCACAGTTTTCCCTCAGAGGAGGATTTTCAAGTGTGAAAATGTTCAACCAGCCTTAAAACAGTTAAAACCAAATTTGAAGAACCTAAAGAATCAAGCAACAACAGATTTGAACTGTGCCTCATAGTGAATGAGGGAGCAAGATATAGTAGTGTTTAACAAAGTTTAGTTCAATGACAGCTAAGGGAACAAGAAGTTACTACATCTCCTTTTTCCTCTCACTTCTATATAAAGGCTGGCCCTGTCCTCATTCATTATCTCTAAAACAAATTCCTCTTTCTGATAAGCACTAGCAAAGGTGTTTTTGACACTGTAAATTGCTCAGTTTTAGTCATCTGCAAACAGAACAAAGAGTTAACAAAATCTTCTCTCCCCTTCAAGTACTAAAAACCAAGGAGTTTTCACTGCTTTCATTTGTAAAAAGAGCCTGATTGAATTTACTTGTGTTTCACTTTTAAAACTTCCTGGCTTTTCATTCACAAATCACATGTTTGTCTTCTCCCGGAAAAGCTTTGCTTTTGTTTTTGTGACCTACATTTATAGGGCTCCTAATTAGCAAGCAGCCCTGGGATCGGCCATCCCTCAATGGCTCTGCTGCCTTGGGATATGAAGCAAAACAGAAAACAACTTGCTGAAATCTGAATGGAAGTAACTACCTTCTACCAGTTGGCACCCTTAAGAGAACCATGTTGTACAAAAAGATGTCGCCACTGCAGGTCTTCCCATATATTGCATTCATATCTTAATTGGCCACTGTTGAAGTTAATGTGAGAAGGATCGAGCATAGAGGTGAAATGAGGTAAGTTTCTGTTGTCGTTAGTATAAAAATGTGCCAGTGTTATATTTGTCAAAACATTCTTCCCTGCATTAGTGTTTACAATCACTTCCTCAATTTTTGTTTTTCCTAAAATCTTTCCTTAGCCTCTGTAGATAAGCCGCTCATTATTTTTGCCTTTGTGTTCAAATGATCATTCTAGCTTACGAGAAAGTGGCACAACACCCGACTTAAATAGCATTAGACCACACAAGAACTAAGTCTTCTCTGTTCCAGTTGTCAAAGTAAATAGGAGTTTGGCTGGAGCTGGAATGCAGCATTTGACTCTGCTTTCTGCATTAAAAAACATGTTACGTACTGCGGTGAATTGATATGAACTGCTGCATTCATCAACCAACCAGCTACTCCCATCACAGGATCTTGTTACTTGCTCAATGGCATTTTTGCCATTCTGCTATGCCTACCCTGAACCCATTTTAGTAACTGGTCAGGCCAGTGCTTTGTTGTACAGAATAGGTAGTGGCATTAGCATTAGAACTAATGAAGTTTCATTTTCTTGGGATTTGCCTTGAGTTTCCTGCACACTGTTGTTGAAGAGGTGGTGGTGCTTAAAGTATTGTAAGCCCTTCTTTTCTCTTACAAATTGCTTGTGCATATTAGAAGTTAATTTAGGAGGAAGCCTTTTCCTAAATCTAGCTGCTTGCAACATTTCTCAGAACTTGTAGGAACTTCATTTATTTATTTATTTACTTATTGAGGCCACTGTTCCTCAAAATCAAGCTGAACTGAAATTTGCTAATATGCTCAAAAGTTGTTGGGAGAAATATAGATCTTTTACCTTGGGAAGTTAGGCTAAAAAGATTTATCTTCTACCTCGAAATACGTACAATGTATCCCACAGTAATGTCCCTGCAAGGTAAACTTGATTCTTTAGCACAGAATCACAAGGGCATGATACATGTATTAAGACACTTAAATTCTAAGTGATTGCCCACCTAGATTAAAGGATATTCAATCTTCATCTCTTTCAGGATAAGCAAATTGGAGGCCAGAAGAATTGTCTTACTGGTTAGACTAGACAGTTTCCAGAAATCATTTTCCTTGAGGTTTTTCCATTCTACCTATATCCCATTACGTGGCCCCAAAGCAGAAGGAATGGGTTGTACTTGTCAAGGAGTCATTTTGTAAATATATGACTGTGTTTGCATTACCTGGGAAGCTGTTGGATTCTTTGCACGTGTGTTTTAAATATGAGACTTTTGGAACTATCACGTTCACTGGAGATATACAAAACTACTACTCTGTGGGTATCCGATAACTCCGAAACTCCTAGTTCTTTTGCATCAGGTAGTCATTTTGTATCTTAACAGTAAATCTGGCATGCTTAAGGAGCATGGGACATGTTGCACAGGTGCAGGAAAGAGAAGCTGCTGCACATAGCCCCCTTCTAAGACAAAATAAAGGGAGGTTGTTTGCAGCCCTGATGTATGGACGTATGAAGTGACTCATCCAGTCAAAAAGGCTGCACAGTGAAGACGAAGGGGTGTTGATGCTCATATTGAGAAGTCTTTATCATACCAAAAGAGAGTTGGCAAAAGAAGGGAATACTTCCCATTTATTGAGCAGTCAGATAGTTCCAAGATTGAGAGATGAAGTTCCATCTTTACTTAAATGGGTATCTAATGGGTACCACTTCTGCAAAGTGGTAAAATTTCAATAGGAGAAAATTAATTCTCTTCAAAGGCAGTGTACTTACTCAGTTCGACAGATTAGGGCATTAATGCAAGTCTCCCACCCTCTCATGGACTTCAACTCCAGGACTGTTGGCTATGATAGGACAGTTAGAAGAATTTTAGCTTCTCCTGCCTTGCATACTTCTATCATTACATGTGCTTCTTCTCACATACGAAAAGCATCTCCTAGCTTGACTAGAATTGAATTAGCAGCTCAAACTTTTCAGAGTTTAGACTTTTGATTCCCACTTTCTGGCAGAAACACAGAGCATGTTTAAAAATCACAGTGCATTTAGCACTTCTTCAGATCGACGTGTTGGTATAGGGCAGTGCAATGCCAGGCAGAAATACGAAACTGAATCTCGGAGACACAGATTAGTGTTACGGTGGCATTGCAGTCACACCAGAGCACCATCCCAGAAGCAAAGGCTAACTGGCTCACACTAAAGCGAGTAAACTACTTCAGTTTCCGCAAGGGTCTCAGTCACCACCAGCTCAGGGATATTTATGCCATATTTGATTTATATAGATTTGTGCTTATTTACAGTTTTACATTCACTAAGGGCCCTTGGACTTTATTGATATTCATCACAAGGCACTTCACCAGTGCCAGAAAGCTTTTTAGCAAATGCTGGCTGCCAAAAGAGAGCTCTTCCTCTCAGAGCATGTTTTTTCTGTCAGCTCCTGAATGGAGCTGAATGGGAAGTACAATGCACATCTTGGGTGGGATCCTGCCTCTGCACATCCAAGCTCTCATTGCAGTCAGAGGAGATCTCCTCAGTGGAATTTAGGGATATACTCAGCTGGCCAACTGTAAATATTTATTTTATGTAAGTTGATTTTGCCCCCCATGTGGGATGTTTAGCTATATCAGTCTGCAAGCTGCATCCTTTCCTTTGTGCCATTCAGTTTTCTTAATAGCTGTTCTGAAGTGAAAAGCTTTCCATCAGTAATCCAGATTTGTAGTTACAAGAACTTCCCCTATACGGAAAAGATGCCTTCATGTTAGCTATTTTCCTGGAAGTTTTCCTTTACCTTGAAATCACCCTTCATTCAACCCATGTTAAGGCAAAAACAAGCAGTATTTGTGAAACTGGAAATAGCACTGCTACAAAGGTTTAGAAAACCTGATGTGTGACTGAAGTTAAGTGATTCTTAAAGATATTTTTCCTTCTATATGCCCAGTGGATAGGAAGATGCTCCCATTACCACACCACATACTAGGATCTTGGTGCAAACTTTGATCATGTAGGTGAATTTGAGCTTACGTTCTCCATCTTTTTTCAGGGTCACCTCAAGATTCAGTTCAAATCCTCTCTTTCCTTATCCATGAAAAAATTATTTCTCCTTTATTTTGTAGACAAATATGAGCCTTCTTTTTGCAGTTTATTGACTATCCTTACCTCTTCAGAAATCATGTCTCTGTGGGAGATCTAATGACCTAGTTCCCCCTCCCATATTAACTCATGAGATTGGAAGCACTTTCCTCTGCTTCCTTTTTCACTTTACTTTACTTCCCCCAAGAATACAAGGCAGATCTCATGAGGCTTCTCCAAATCCTGAATGTTATTTTGACAGCCGAGTGCACTATAATGTATAAATGGAATTCTTGGCATGGAGTCTATTAGCCACTCTTGACTGAGATTAGAGAGGACAGGAAACAGCCACTCTGGAGTAATAACAGACTTGGCATGACTGAACTCCAACCTTATGTTTCATAGATGCCATGACAGCTTCTTAGGAAATGTTCGCTGCAGACTTTAACCCCCAGAGGCCTTTAAGTGTCTCCAGGAGGAGACAGCTGAGCAGCTGCTTTGACTTCCACTTCAACAGTGGAAGTGGGTGACTAATCACATTTAATAAGTTTTGCCCTTTTGTGTTAGAGTGTATAATGTTAGGTGAGAGTAACTGTAGGCAGTGCTGTATTGCACATATTGCCTACTTTAAGCTAGTGTTTTTTTCCTCCCCTTTTTCTATGTCATAGTGCACACAATTAATTACCATGCAGTAAAAGAAATGCATCTTTCTTTACCTCTGAAAATGAAATTGTCTTCTCGCTGTTGTGAAGACACTAGTAGATGTCTACTTTACACAGCTGAAGGAGACGTTAACTATGCTAACAAGTGGACAAGTGAAGCCAAAGAGTTTAAAGTACTCTCAAACTCAGCAGTTTTCAGCTGAGTTGGAACTTGCAGTTTGATTTCTCGTATTCCATATAAGCTTCTGAGTCAGGAGCAATACACTTGAACTCAGACACTCACTTTCCTGAAACAGCTTGTGAGAGCAATCAAGCTCAGCAAATGTTCTTGCTTTTTACTGCCCCATGGTTCAGCCCACAGTATCTCCTTGGCAGATAGTGGCAACTCTCCCATATCACAAACTGCATAATCAGAGAAAAATATCTTTATTATCTTTGCTTCAACTAGAAAACATTTTTCATGCAAATGGAGACAATCTGTTTCCCACTTTCCCACAAGAAATTTTGCCACCCATAGTGCTAAACTACAGGACAAGAGGCAAGATACATAGGACACATGTTAGTATTAGGTAGGCTACAATAGCTACTAAAACAGTAATGTTAGAAAACATCTCAGAAGTTTCATCTTCATTGTTTCGAGCTGAAAGTATTTGGAGTTGTTCAGTAAATCTAAAATTAAAGCCTGCCAGTGCTTCATACATATAACAATGATAAAGTATAACACAAAACTATCCTGGTAGCCCTAGCAAGAGTATTGTTTTTAAATAGATAGATAGATACTTATCAAAGTATGTAATTCCAGCTGAGGATTGACAAAAGCAGTCTCTAAGGGCTCTATCTAGTAGTTTCATTTTACAGTTACATGATTCAAAATATGTAGAAATGGATCTTCGACTTTGAATGTTCTATATTGTTTTTATATTTGTTACATCTGCACTGATTATTTTATTATCAGGATTCTTCATCCACCTTTAAAACATAAAACACTTTCAGATTTCTTATGTTGAAATTTCATATTGAAGGAATATTAATTTCTCATTACAGTATGATGAATGAAGGGCTGTTTTGATAAGAAGAATATATTTGGCATGTTGCTAATTCTTGCAGCTTTATCATTAATCTTACATTAGATGAGCTAAATCTACCTTTTGGAGCCATTTTAGCACACAAAGACCCCCTGCTTTCTTTTTATTTTAAAAACTGTTTTCTAGTTCTCCTAGTTTTGGCATAGAGGTTTCCTGAAGCTTTCTAATGAAGCATTTTAAGTTCAGTGAAATTTCTGGGAGAGAGAATGACGAGGGAGGTATAGCTTAAGGGGGCATAGCGAAAGGGGTAGAAAAGAAGAAATAAGTGGAAGATTACAAAGTTTGCTATCTTATCTTCTGAGGTCCAACAAGTATGTGCTTCGAAGCTCCATATTTACTGGCTAATGAGGATGTTTTGCTTTCTTAATTCATTATTATGAATTCATTATCACATTAATTGATGAAAATTTCCATGCATTAAGTAAAGCGGGCTCATGAGCCTGGATATTTTATATTCCAGGCCAAGCTATGAACAGCTTTCATCCGAATGGATATTTTTACACAATTAGATTTCTGTAAGTGAATTAAAAATAATATTTTAAAATACTATTTAGGTTATTGTGCTTTATTTTCCCTTTCAAGGCTGAATGAAAATTGATTTTGAAATTTAAACAGAATTAGCCTCTGTGGTTTAAGCCCACCTGATCATTTAAGAAAGCCTTATCTATGTTTTTGCCATCGGTAATTTGCCAATAACATAAAATTACTATTCAGACTGTCTAAGTAGCCTGACTGCAAATGAAAACCAAAAAAGACACATTTAGCATTTGCCTCTTACAAGCATCTGACCAGAAACCTAATGTTGGCATTTACACTATATAATATATGTGGCCAAAGGTGACCACACGTATATTATATAGTGTAACTACCAACATTCCTGCCATATGGTAAATCTAGGCCACCATAGTAATAAAGTGAATCTATAGGCTATAACCAAAATACTGGAAAATATCTATGGCATGTTATGGAGCGGCTGTGTCCTGGTGGCACGGCAGATGCCTCTCCACTCGCATGACAGATCTCTTGTTGTGTGACCCAAAGCTTACGAATGGGTCTGGCCACAGGATCCAAGCAGAAACTGATTTATGAGGGCATGTGTTGTGATTGTGTTCAATGCCTTCTAACCATGATGGCCAAGACCTTGAAACTTTGAGCTCTAGAATACCTCTGTGAAAAGCTTATGTGACTTACCACAGCCAAAAGCTTGGTCATTGATGCTGTCTTCCAGGACTGTAGCCATGATGAATTATTATATAGCCCACAAAGATGTTTTGCCAAAAAATGTGTGAAGTGCCATGTTCCTAGGCTGCCATATTAATTCTGCTCTTTTCCAAATTAGTTTCATTGCTAAACTTTGCAGAGAACCAGAAGCACATCTGTGATAACACTGTTACTTCTTTTGGTTACACAATCTGATCTGATTGACACCAGTTGTGAATCTGATCCGTAGGTTTTTTCTGGCAATGCAGTGAGGGGTTTTGGTCTCCTTATTCCACATGCAGTCTTTGTTTCTACAAGGTTTGGCTTTGCAAGAGAACGCCCCTCTACTCAGCCCTGGGGAGGCCTCATCTCGAGTACTGTGTCCAGTTCTGGGCTCCTCAGTCCAAGAGAGATGTGGAGCTACTGGAGAGAGTCCAGAACAGGGCTACAAAGATGATCAGAGGGCTGGAGCACCTGCCCTATGAGGAACGGCTGCGAGAGCTGGGCCTCTTCAGCCTGGGGAAGAGAAGCCTGAGGGGGGATCTGATCAATGTGTACAAGTACCTGAAGGGAGGGTGTCAAGGGGACGGGGACAAACTCTTTTCAGTTGTCCCATGTGACAGGACAAGAGGCAATGGGCATAAATTGAAGCACAGGAAGCTCTGCCTGACCGTGAGGGGGAATTTCTTCCCTGTGAGAGTGACGGAGCACTGGCACAGGTTGCCCAGGGAGGTTGTGGAGTCTCCTTCTCTGGAGATCTTCAAGGCCTGCCTGGATGTAACCCTGTCTAACATGCTCTAGGTGACCCTGCTGAGCAGGAGGGTTGGACTAGATGATCTCCAGAGGTCCCCTCCAACCTTACTGATTCTGTGATTCTATGATTGTAATGAGAAGGTATGACCTACCTAACAATGAGAGCTTTGACTGGAGCCTGACTGGCAGAGCCCAAAATTAAAGTTCCCAACAATGATGCTTTGTTCCTTGAACCTTTTAATTTTTCAGATGGTAAGAAGTTAAATATAACCTTGATAGAGCTGTTCTAAGGAACTACATGCTAGCATTTGATTTACTAAGTTTTTAGCTTGGTTTTCTGTGGGAAGATGACTTATGCAATCACTCTTTCTGAAAGTCTGTGCCAGACTCCCAGCTAATGTCAACCCAAACTGATAGGAGAAAAAGATTTGGAGTAATCACTGCGTTAGAACTTTTGTTCAAACAGGTATTTGAGTAAAGGAAACGGGTCCTGAAATGGTTTGGAGTGAATATAAAATGTTAATATAGTTCAGGCTGGAAGGGAGTTTGGGAAGTCACCTCGTCTACCCCCCCCTCCCCCACAGCTGGTCCAGTCAAATAAGGTTGCTAATGAACTTGCCTGGTCGAGTCTTGAATACCTCCAAGGGCAGATACCCCATAACCTCTCCAACATCCTGTTCCTATATTCAACCGTTTTTTAATATAAAAAAAAATAATTAGTCTTACTATCTAATCAGGATTTTCCATATTACAACGTGTGCTCATTGACTCTTTTACTATCAGAGTGTCCTTTCCAGAAGAGTCTGGTTCTGTCTTCTGTGTAGTTGTAGAAAACTGCAGTGCAAGTTCATACTTTTTCTCATATGCAGTTCGGGATTTTTCTAAGTAAGTTGAGAAATGCAGTGATTTACAAATACTCTCTCTGATAGAAATGGCAGGTTTGGTCAGCAGTCAGTGTTCAAAGTTTTAAATAGCAGGAGAGCAAACAGTTGCTTTGGATTTGTACTCACACATCCAGATAGTTTATCAAATTTTAACAGAAATGTTAAGATACATAGCTGTAGAGTATTTGTTATTTTGATCTGTAATACTTTGATCTGAAGCTGATGAGTACCAATTATGTGCCACAAACAAAATGTGGTTGAAATAAATAATTCACTACATATCAAATATGTACCAGCTAACTTGTGTCTATCAATTATTATTACTTTAGAAGGGGTTCACTGCTGATTTTTGAACATACACGTAAGAAAATAGATTAAATACTGTTCACTTCAGTTCTGTTCCTGTTCTTCCTGGTACAATGATTAACAACTTTCTAACACATAGCAGGCATTACGTCCTTATTATCAAAACCTTCCAGATTAATTAGCATTTATTCTGGTCCTGGCACAGTTTTTAGAACTGAATGAGAAGCTCCAAATGGTATAGTCACTAAACCTAAATACATAAATGACACTGAGGAGATAAAGTGATTGGTAGACTTGCACAGCTGTGGTAAATCATTTGGGAAAATCTGGGACAGATATTTTCGCTAGAATGAATCCCAGGATTCTTCCTGGATCTCAGTTGAGTTATTTTTGAACTGTGCCAGCAAGATAGATCAGAATTTGAACCAAGCATTTTAAACTCATCTTGCAGAGAATGTTTAAAAATAAGCTAATAAACAATGTCCCCTACTAAGTAGGATTGATTTTCATGTGAAAGCAACTCTATCAATAATTTAATACATTTTAGAAGAGATAAGAAAAGGTGGAACAGGAAAGGGAAACAGGTTATTTCTCACATAAAAAAGCACTACTACAAAAAGCTCAGCAGGCTTTAATTTTATTGCATTATTATTATTATTTTGTTATAAGATTATATTATTACTGAAATACAGTTGAATAGGTATGATGCAAGCCAGCTCTCAAATATGCATATCTTCAGGTAAGGGCGTAGAGAGACAAAAGCAGCTTGCAAGTAATTCAAGAGAAACTTCTCTGTTTAGTTCTGCAGGAAACATGTTTCTATTTTAGTGATGTTTTCAATAGGAACCAACAAATATCTGGGTTGGATTTTTTCTATATTATGCTTCGACATTGGAAACCCACTACAATTAACATGATATGTGATTCAGAGATGCTTAAATAATTTCCATTACAGAATAACAACTGTCACTTTTACTGCAGGTGATATTTTACTTTCACTGTTAATTTTTTGTTATATTTACTACTGGTATTCTAGTTATTTGGCTGTGAATTTTCCTGAAATTATGTGTGAACTTGAATTTGGACTGTCACAGTGGAATCTGACATAGTAACAGTTTAGTAGCATATGTGAATTTTGCTTTGTTCCTAAGTCAATATAATAGTTAATATAGTCAATAGTATACATACGCTGAATTCCATACGTGCAATACAAGGAGCTGTGGTATTTACGAGTTGGTGTGTAATTTAGACGATTATTGCTACATGCTATCATGTTCAGATGCTCCCCATGGCTTAAAAAAATAGGGCTTCATAATGCAGTTACAGTTCTCTGTCTTTGATTAACCAAACAAAAAGAGATGAATGAAAAACTAATGTTTTACTAAGGACTCTATCAAGATTTAGCTTAGCAAAACTGATTCTGCATTGACTTGACTTCCAGTCACCAGCCCTACAGAACATAATGCAAATCGATATTCTTTAAGTTCTCTTTATCATGTTGCTAAGATTGTCTGTGAGAATGAAAAGCTCATAAAACATGTCCTAATGAAGGCACTGGAATCTGCAGACTCGCCACACTCAGTATTCATTTTACTTTTTGAATCCCTATGGTGCCTTTTAACATCGGAATCGGAAAGGAATCCTAAAACAGATCTGAACATAACCTGACCACTTTTCTGTAAAATATTAACATTATTTTGGGGTCAAAAGTAGAGTTTAATTTATATTTCACAGAAGTAAAGGCTATTAACTAATCCTAAACTTAAACTCATTGAGCTGCTCCCATGAGAGAAGCTTTTCATTCTTATGATAATGCCAGGGGCCATACTCAGCACCCCTCTCGGTTAGAATTTATCTTTTTCAGCTGTTAAGACTTTTTATGCAGAATTCCACTTCAGGCTGGACTGGATTCCTGATAATGTTATCAGCTCTTCTGAACTCCGCTGGAAATGTCTCGGACCCTGGCTTCATCTATTTTTCACAGTTACGTAATGTTAGCAACTCCCACAAATTCTCTGATCAATTCACTTACCCGAATCTATTTTTTCGGCATTCATTTCCAAACTATGAACTTTTTGATCATAGCAGTAATTCCAAGTAGCAGTGGCAAAAGTCCAAATTCAACCTACTTGCTGATATATTAAATTGATGCCACCCATAGCTTTAAACGACCTTCCATAAATACCTGCCTGTGCAAACCATTACAGCCAATTAAAGATTGCAACAGACTTGGGTGATTCAAAAAGATGCCTAAAGTTACATGGGATGAATCTAGGCTTAAGATTATGCGTTCTACAAGTACCACCACAAATATGGTGACAGAAGTAGGAACTTACATGCATATGTTCATAAGTTACTCATATTTAAACACAGTTTTCAATAATCAAGTCATATATTTAATGTACTTTCATGTTTAATTAAAAACAAATGTTTACTTGAGACAGTTTAAAAGATGGAGAAGGAAAATTTTCTATAAATCCTTTATGACAGCAGAAAGTTTTTATCGTATTTCAGTTTACTATCTAGCTAATTGCATCCCAAGCTTTGTTTTACAGTAAGATTGAATGTACCTGTGATTAGAAATTGTTCTCTTTCTCTTCTTGTTATGTATATTTTTATGTCCTTTTCTCTTGGCTTTTTACCATAATATCTGAAAGTAAGCAAGTTACTAGTATGACCTGAGGTTTTTCTGATGTTATAGGATTTTAAGCTTCTTGGATGAATCTAACTAACATGCATTAGTCATTTTGGCTGAAAACCACAGAATCTCTTTTATAATGCAGATTTTTGTTTGAATTCTTAGCAACATTTTAAGTGAATAGATGTCTAAAACACATTGACATGTCCGTGTTGCTAGAAACTGTGGACCAAGTTCATATTTTTTTTTCCTTCAAAGAAGATGGAAAGTTATTTTTTAAACATCTGAACCAGGCAAGAAGAACTTGTATTGTCCTGCATAATGGACTACACACTTCATTTGTATTAGGAGTGCTAATAAGGGTATGGTTATCATCAATCAAAGAGGTGTAACTTCACGCTTAATGTAATAATGGCTCAAATGACCATGTTTCTGGAAGAAGGAAAGCAAGACACAGCCTAGGGTACTTGGGAAGAGAAGTGATGTTTTCACAGGCACTGCGCCCTCCATGCTCTCTCCTCTCCTCCTATCAAACACAGTTGCAGTGATGTTGCAGATAAAAGGAATACATGTGATTTTGTACAAATGTGCTGGAGTCTTAGCAGGAAATCTTAGCTCCGGTGAAGTCAAGGGCAGTGCTGACCTTGGTGCTAGGAGACCTTTTCAGTGGTAGCCCAGCAATCTCTCCTTGTTCACTGCTTCTGTCACATTGAAATGGTTATAAACATAAGAAGAAAAGAAAGGAAGGTGTAAAGATATATTTGAAGGATTTTGTTTTTGTTTTCCAACTATTTCAAGGAGCAGGGAAGGGGATGGTGAGATGTCATGTTTCTTTTAAGAAAAGAGGCCTGAAGAGAAACTGGGAGCTTTTGAAAAAAATCTCTGGAATACCTTTGGAGTTGCATATGCACTTTCGAGAGCAAAAAGACAGATAAAGACTTGAGAAAAGAGGTCTGAATGCTGCTGGTCACTGATAAAGACGGTTTTATCTTCTGCTTTGGATTTTAAAAATATTGTCATACTCAGTACTGTTCAATAACTCTAATTTGGCCATTAAATTCCTGCCACCTTTGCCCTTTCCTAATGATTGTGACAAAATGCTGTCTGCAATCAGCAAGACTCAATCGTTGTGGGAATAATTTGAATAAATAATCAAGTCTGCAACTCATCCATCACCTTGACTGATTTCTCTATTCCCTGTTCACCTCTTCATGACATTTGGCAGGTCACTTTATATAAAATATGCAAATAGTGAACTGAAATAGCCCAAATCTGCTGAAATATGCTGACTGAACCTATTATCTTAAAGTAGCTATGTATCTTTGCATGGTGAGCAGGAATATTTTCTGTAGGCATTTTTTCTTGTCTGTTTTACATTGTTTGGGGTGATATTTGTCCTCTTTATATCCATGGAACTTGTGCGTACAAACCTATCTCTTATGAACATGGGGACTGCCTATTCAAACTCTCCTAACATGATAGTTTCTAGAAACATAAGAAGAAAAGAATAGAGTGAGTGGGAAGAAAGGCAGTAATAGGGAAAGGACTGAAGAAAGCAAGTAAAGGAAAATCAGGTAGGAAATGGAACTAATGAAATAAATTACGCAGAGTTTATCTACTGATTTAATTAGATTAGCATAGACATCTTTAACAGGGTTAAATGGTTCTAAAATTGAGTTAGATTAGAGGTAGCTCCAGATGAGATGATCCGACTAGTTTTGGGGCTATTCAAACTGCTGCTGCTGCTCTCCACCTGCTCCTCTGCCAGACTTACTGCCCTGGGCAGCAGCCAACACACACTAGCTCCTGGCAGCAGCCTAAATTGGAGGCAGCTTAAAGCATATTAGCTAGGCTGTGAGTGATAATGCTGAGGTCTGGGCATATGTTCACTTCTGCCAGCTGTGCTATAGCGAGATGCTCCTCTAGCAGACAGGCAGGATATCAGCTAGGAATTGTAACCCCTAAAGCACCCAGGACTCATGTGGAGTCTCCCCAACACCAGTGTCTCTACGCAGGTAAAGCCATCTGCGTATCTCCCCAGAAGAGCTGCATGTAACACGCGGCGCTCTCTGTTTCTTCACCTCCGTCACTTAGACTGTTCTACCATCTACTCCTCTTTTCATTGTCTTCTTACACATTGTCCTGTCCTAATTTCTGTTTGGATGCAATAGTGCTTTTTACAGGCGTATGAAAGGAAGAGAGAGAATGAGCCTAGCATTTAATAAAGCTCAGCATCAAATCACTTTATAAGGTGGTTCCTTTTCTGTTAGCTTGTGTAGGGGAGGTGCACGATTAGTGCCACATTAGGCCACTGTAAAAATAGGAACAATTCTTACTCTGCACAGATGCTAGAATAAATTAGTTATGATCTGTAAAATGTTTGGGAGATTAAAGGTAAAAAAAATCACAGTTCTCCACAAAAAAGTCTCGATTTTAGAATTTAATATGTAAAGTATGTAGCCAGATTTTGAGAGGTACAGGCACTACATTTCTGGATGTAATTCAAAATAACTTTTTCTCTAATGGCAAAGCCCATTTTCAGAACTGACACTACTTCCTGAGCTTTTCTCAGCTGTTTTGTGGCACTGTTTTGTGGTGGTTGTAGTACAAACCAAATCATTTAAATGAACTAATTTTGAAATAAACTCTGCTAGAAGAGGAGTATTTGGTAAATATTTCTCAGTGATCATCTCAGTTAGCAGCCCTGATCCAGCTATGCTGCTAAAGGCAATATTCATGGATCTGCATTCTCAGTCCCAGGAAGAGTGGTTACACAGGCCTTTCTCGGCAGCAGGGCAGCATTATGCAGGCATCATCCTGGTTGCTCATTCCTGTCCTCTTGCTACTACCACCACTTTGAAGAAACAGTTGGTGAACAAGATATGAAATATTTTCCAGATGAAAAGATAAATATCACCTTTCCTTCTCTCTCTCCACCCTGGCCTTTTCCCTTCTTTTCCAGGACATTCTCAGGCAGCCAGATGCAGCGTGGCCTGTGGCTGCAGAGTCATCTGCAGAGTAGAAAGGGGAAGGGGAAGGAGGAATGCATGGGGAAGACTTCTTAACCTAGCTGAAGAAGTACTCATCTCCAAATGGGTAGTCACAGACGGAGAAGAGAGAGGTGTTGCCCCAGGGAACTCTGTGTTGTCATGGCTGTGTTGTAACCAGGAGCCAAGGCAGACAGTGGAGCTGCTTTGGCTATGTCTAGATTACACTGAAGTATAGGCATGTATAATGTGTGAAGTCCTTTGTTAAATCAACAAAAAAATATATATTCCACTTTTGAATTATTTGACTTTTATTATGTTGGATAACAAATTTGTACGAAGCTTCTCTATATCAAAAAGATGCAAATACATAAAACACAAAAATTATTCAATAATTTTATACAGTAGAGCTCAATATAACATGATTTAAAGTAAACATGCTTTTCATCTTCAACATATCCTTCTTCAGGTGTTTCACAATGAATTGTAATAAAACAATAATAAAAAAGAAAAAAAACTTACTTCTTTTGGGAGGATGTGTTCATAAAAACAAACTAATAAGCTGGTGAGGTATGATATATGTCATGAAACAACTGATACTAACCACTGGAAATCTTCATAAAAAAGACATATTTTTTTGACAAATATTTTATTGCATGTCTCATAGCTATTAAATAATTCCCAGTTTAATTTCCGTTGTGTCCTAAACAGTCAATAATAAAGATTGCATTCCTTTTGTCTCTTATGCTTTGGTCTATACAGTTAGAGAAAAAAATCCAGCTTTTCTGTTGTTTCCTTCCTTTTCATTTTATATGTAGAACATAGTAACTTTTTATCCAGAGGCTCAATTCTTACGTTATGTGGAGAAAAACTTTCAAGTCATCAGATATCTATTACTGTATATACAGCCTTCTCTTCTAGGATAAGGAAGCTCATGGTGATAAATATAAGTATATATTTTTCATCTCTTTCCACAAGCCTATAGTCTAGTGAGTCTACTAGTCCTTAGACAAATTTAGATTCTACCTACATCAACCAGAGTGTTATTGTTCCCCTTTAAAGGCTCTAAAATTATTATCCACTTTCACTTTGTAAGTCACACCTTTGCTCACAGGTGACTTAACCTAGCATGCCACATCTGGATTAGTCAGGTAATATATTATAATGGGATAAGAGGGGACCTGCCCTGTGACTGTGAAACACAGATTTACTGGGAGACCTGTAGAGGCTATAAACCTTGCCATTAGTGCCACTTGACGTGATACTCTGTTTGAGGCACTCCTTTGTTAATATGTTAATGTTTTGTGAGTTGTGTATCAGGCAATGGGCAAGCTGATGTGCCTCAGATGCTGTCTGATGGGTCACCCACGCCTTCCTCTGGTCAGTGTGCATCGGGAAGGTTTTGGGCAGCTCCCAGCTGGGAAACTCCATGCCGCTCTGCATAGTTTCTGGACCCTGATCAGGCAGAGGCAAGACATAGATGCACAGCTGTTTGCTAGAGGGCCATCTCAGGCGTGTGCAAAAGCATCTGCAGAACTTTCAGGTAGTATAGGGATGCCCCTTATTAGGGTGGTGACTGAGCAAGGGCGTTCTGGACTGCATTGCTGTATAGACACCTGACTTCTGATCTGGCCATAGTTTTCAAGCTATCATGGCAGCTGAAATGTATGACTAAATAGAAATAAAGGAAGTCTGCAGTGAGAAAATGCTGGATTCACTGATACAAGTTCATGGGAATGCTTCTGTTGATTTCAACAGAGATAAAATTAGACCCCAAATAAGTAGTTAAATATCATAAATCTTGGAAGTGACCTCTGTCCACAATAAGTTACAAGCAGCAATAAATCTGCATGTGGAAAGAAACTGAGCTTATTCTACTTATTTTTAATATAGTACTGGTATTCCATAGTTCCTGACCACACTTTCCTAGTGTAACTTGATTGCACATCTATCAGACTGTGATTTCACAATTGCTATTACTAGATTTATGCATTACTATGTCACTTCTTATTTTAACTATGGTTAATTATAATTAGGATTGACACATGACAGTATTTCAGCCAGATTAGCAAAATATATAATATGTAGTTGATTCTGAAGAACAGAGAATATCTGATCTCACACAAAGTTAGTCTGTCAAAAATTCAGGAGATGAACCATATGAACTGCCAAGCTGGTACTCTCACTAAATCAGTACCATAGTATGGCCATAGCAGTTTTAAAGTAGTACTAGGACCCCTTTTACTAGATTTACATGTTGGCACATGGCCTCATTTTCTTACCCTGAGAGAAATAAATGTAGGAATAAAGAATTTTATTTTGTAAGAGAAGCAAAAAATGTGATGACAGGAAGTAGGTAGAGCAGTCAATAATGTGTTTTATAGTTTATTCATTTGAAGTCTTTCAACATTATCATGCGGCTGTGTCATCCTTCACTGCCGTAGATTCAAAAGAATAGCCACATGATTCTGGCTTGATAGCAGTTTCTTTAAATTTTAGCTTTCTTAGGCTATAAGGATACCAAGAGAGAAGATAAACTGAAAAGAAGCCTCACAATTGACTCAGAAACAGATGGTGATATAGACTCAATGTTCCTATATAATCTCGGTGTTAGATAATTAACATTATTTCTGCTGATACTTTTATTAATCTGTAACTATCAATTTCTGTTACAAAACACCATAACCTTTGTCTTACAGATAGCAAAACTGAGACTTAAAGAAGCTTAAATGGCTTATTTAGAGCAAGACTGAAAATAACAATTTCCAAGTTTCCATGGTAGTACTTAGTTTACTACAAAACCTTAGTAGTCTGGTCAACATTGTACAAAGCATTGTAATTCCTCACTTGATCTCTGTTATGCATTCAATCCACTGCACCTGAGTCACATTGCAAAGATTTTTCAGCTGTATTTTCAGCAGACTTGCATAGTAAGTACAGAACAGAACTTTTTCCATACACCTGACATCAGATAATCCATGTACTGAATCTGTCCACCACAGTACTCACTGACACAATGTGTATCTTCCCAGCCCTCCAATATACAGGTTGTGACTGAGTATGAAATTTTAGGGCTGGCTTCTGGGAAATGGGAGAACTTAAAGCAGTATAACTTATAAATTTCCTTTCACTATGGAGATTAGGAAATTTAAAAGTAACACATTTTTTTCCTAAAAACAGCCAAACACTTCTGTGTTATTATGATTCTGATGTCCACAAATATCAGTCTAGCTTTTCCATAGCAAAAGCAGCCATCCTACACCTTGCTCAAATTCTGTGCACAAAATGAGAAATATACTGTCTGTTTCTTGACAGAATCACTTGTGGTTATCTTCACACAGGCGAAAGAGAGGAACTGAAGAGGAGCTGCGGGGCCTATATGTATGTATGTACATATATATATACTTGTGTGTGTATTAAAAAAAGGTAATAAAACACCTTTTTCTTACCTATCTTACATAATTTGTCATATGCTGAAAATTACTTAATCAAATGTCCTTTTTGTTCTGAAAGTTTGGAAATCAACACATCGATAGATGGTAAAGAAATGGACATTCAAGGGAACATATCATGTTTACAGTCCAGAGTATTACTATCCACTTTTATGTCTTACCAGTGTAGTCACAGTTCTGACTGTAGTCTTACCAGTGTAACCATGGTTCTTCCCACAATATGTCGGTTTCAGTAACATATGGAACGTCTGTGACCTCCAGCCAGCTGTTTTCACCCTTTTATTTGCAGTCCAGATTATTTCAGAGCTCAGCTTTACAAACCCAACCTAATGGATAATGTGTGTACAGTCAAAGGATCAGCAAACTCTGTGATGAAGGTGACAGCACATGGCTAAGGACAGTCAGGGCAGGAACTTTTGAATCCAGCTGTGGTATAGAAGCCAAAAAATATTTTAAACCGTACCCTGAGAGAAATGCTTGTTCTAATGTGGCCCTCTAGTTTTTTATTTTATTAGTCATAAAAATATGAACATACTAATCTCAGCAAAGGTAGCCACTATTTTCTGGAGCAAATAATACTTCTTGTCCTACAAGACACATTGGTAGTCCCTCTGAAGCAATGAGACTGCTTTTCACCCACTTGGGATATGCTGCCTTCCCTGGACTTCTCTTACAAGTTCATATAAAAAAGGTGAAGCAAGAAAAAAGTAAAAATTACAGAAAATAATGTTTGCTGTTTAAAAATGAGTTTTGCATCAATTTTTGTAAGAAAACATACAGCAGATCACAAGACATACTAATTGTCAGCAAAAGTTCAGTAAATTTTTGCTATCTAAATTAACTTGTTGTTAAAAGCTACTGCTGATAGGACTGTCAGCGAGAGGAAATTATTTTTGTTTTTGTCCAGAAATCAATGGTTATAGAGAGGAAGTACTATAACCTTGAAGATTGAGAGATATGTTTCTTAATAACCTAAATTTATCACAAGAAGATTGGCTTCAGAAAACATTTTTAAATTCAGAGTTTCATATCTGACATTACTGTCGGTGTTAAAGGTGTAGGAGTCATAGAGAAAGCAGCTACTTGGCCTTGATAATTGACCAATTAATAATTACTTGATAATTAAAAACATGAGGACTTAATGCTGTTTAGAAACAGGTTTCACTAACATGTTTGTCTTTGTATGCAGTCTGTTATTTCCACTCTGTTCTTATATGAAAACTTGTCGCTGAAAATATAGAAGTCCCTCTGTATCTCTCCTCACGCGGAGAAATACTCAGTTTCCTCCTGATTTGTTCTGCCTTTCAGCCTCACTTCAAATATACTCTCCTCAAAAAGACATAGATCTGGAAAGGACTTTGAGAGGTCGTCTAGTCCAAGGCAGGATATACCAAACTTACATCACTGCTGACATTCGTAAAGAATAACGGAGACTCCACATCCCTCCCACACAATCCACTCCAGTGCTTAACCGTCCTTGTGATTAAAAAGTTTCTTCCCATGGACTGTGTCAGATCTGCACTGCTGCAGACCCATTACCTGAAGTTCTCTCTACAGCAGACAAGGAAAACAAATTATTTCCTTTTTCTTTTCAGCAAACTTTCATATTTGAAGATTGTTATCGTATCTCACCTCAATCTTCTCTTTATGCTGAGCAACTCCAATTCCTTCAATGTTTCCTGGCAGGTTGCACTTTGCAGTGATCCTTGTGCTCACCTCTGAACTCTACAAATCTGTCTTCAGTACATCAAACCAGGTATATTAATCCAGCTGAGGACTAGCAAATGCTGAGTAGGATGAAAAGATTATTTCATGCTTTACAGTCTGCACTTCTATTTATAAATCCCACTGTGAAGTCTAATTTTTTTACAACATCACGCCACTCCTGATTTTTATTCAGCTTAAGATCCACTAACCCATGTCTTTTCAAAAGATCACTGTTATGCTAGTTGTTCTGCTTGTGTTATTAACTCTTCCTAAGTTCAGAACCTTGTATTAGTGTGTATAGAAGTGAACTCGCTGAATACAGGAAGCATTCTTGACTCAGGAGAGCCTCCAAAGATCCTAATCCAATAAATACATCCTTCCAGTTAGGCTGTGAACTAATGGAAATCACGGCTGTGATTCTCTAATCACTTTTGTCCTTACACTATGGAAGTTTCCTCCAAACCTGATTTTCCTAACTTGTTAATAAGAATGCCACATGAGAGAAAATCAAAAGCTATATTAGAGTCAAGCTGTATTATATCTGCTTTCTTTCTATCCACAAGATCTATTACCCTATCATTGAAGGAAATTAGATTGATTTGACACAATTTGCTCTTGACAAATCCCTGTTGGCTGTTGTTCATCTCCCCTGTTATCTTCAAGGTGCTCTCAGAGAGTTTGATTTGTCCCAGAATTTTTCCAGAAAAGTAAGTTGAGCTGATTGGTCTGTAATTTTCTGCTTCCATCTATTTTTGCTTTCCCTTTCTTTCTTTTCCCCATTCCTCTCAACCTCTCCCCTCTTTTTTTTTTCCTTTTTAACTAGACATTATATTTACCCTTTCTAATATTATGGGAACTTATCCATCTCCTTGAGTTCCCAAAGAGACCAGATAAAATCTCAGAGATGGTTTCAGACAGTTCCCTAAGGGTCTTTGTATGAATACGTGCAGCTACCTAAAAAAAACAAATGGTATTTGGACCTAAGGGCTCAGGTGGAAGAATTCTGATGGATTTATTTGTTGTGACTTAAGTTGCTACCAGTTCTTAAATTTACGTGCATCTCCTCATATGTAATGTATACGTATACACCACACCCACTACACCTCGGATGAAGACGGGGTTGCGTTAAGATGTCAAACCACAAACTGAAGCAGCTGCGGTTGCCTTGTTTTTGTCCTGCTGCTCCTACTACCAGGCCAATGACCTGTAACAGAAGGTGGGCCTAGAAAGCAGAGGAAGTTTTGCTTTGCTCTGTTTCAGCCACACACGTCTGAGTTCGTTGTTATCAGCCCTCAGTATCACAAAACCAGTGCTGTGTATTAGCCACTTTACTGCAGCTAGACCCTGATTGAAAAGAAATGATAATACAATTCTGCCTTGCTGGCTTTATCTGTGACTAGAGTTTCCTTCCACTTAATATTAGATCAACTTCTCCCTGGATTTTTCTACTTACTAATAATATATTTACAGTATATTTCCTTTTTCCTCCTTGTAGACCTGACTGATTGTACTGTATTCCATGGCTCAGCTTTTCTAATTTTGTCCATACATACTTACAATGTTCTTTTGCCCTTGTCCCTGATATACTGACCTAGTTTACACTTTTTGTGTGCTTTCTTTCTGTGTTTGAGGTTAATGAAGAGCACAAGATTTAGCCAAGCTGATCTCTTGCATAAGAATAGTCTGTGATTGTGATCTTAATAGTGTTTCTGTGAAGAACTGCCAAATTTCCTTTTTTCTTTAGCCTTGTTTCTCAGGAGAACTAACCTAATAATTCTCTGAGGGCACAGCTTTTCTTGGAAGCTTTTAATTTCATTTATTCTCCATTACTTGTATTTAAAACAATATATCCTGCTTTACATGGGACAAATGGGATAAACTACCTAAATAAAAACATTCAAGACAAAATCCATGAATAAAAGCCAGCTGTTGCCTGTGAAGTGAGTGCTCAATATAATTTTGTTGGAGTGGGCTCTGATTTTAAAGTGTTGAGCTATATTTCAAAAGTAAAATAAGAAATTGTAGATCGTGGTGACTAGACTTCTCAGTTTCATAACAAGAATGTAGAATGATTAGTTTTCTCTTTCAGCAAGTCTGAAAAATGCAGTATTAAAAGAAAGAATGTGAAACTTAAGCCTGTTGCAGAAAACAGCTCAGTGTAACTCTGCTATTTATGTTTTACATTAAGAAATTATTATAGCCTTTATCCACCCTGAGATGTGTGAATTTCTTTGGATTTTTGCACCTTTTCAACAGCTGTAGGGCTCTAAAGGAGATTACTTTTTATCATTAAATCCCATTATGAATCATACAAGCTTCTTTGATGTAGGATGTAATTGCAAGTAGCCATATACAGCATCAGAGCTTGCAGCAGCTAGCACCACAACTTAGAAGTTATTGTCACGGGTTTTACATTTTGTAACTTTCTTTTTTATTCTTTGAAGGCAAATTTACTCTCTAGGGAATTCATTCAAGTTCCTCAATGAAAAGTTCAAACAGCGACATTCTTCTAAAAATATCAGCTAGATAATTTCAGTTTTGTTATGTTTTGTTTTTAATAACATTGCTTATTTAATTGCATTTCGAAGTCCTAATATAACAGTATAAATGTTCCCAATTTAAGATAATGGGTTAATGGATTGCCCATAGCAATGTGTGACTGTTTTTTTTTTTTTTTTTCTGTAAAACACTACTCTGAACCTATCCAATCTATCATAAGAAGGCAAAGCAGAAAAGACGATTTTCATCCTATATCCACTCAAGACCCACAGAGTCACTCACAGATTGCTTAGCCTTTCCTGAACACAGACAAAGAAGTCAGGCATACTATGTTACAAAAGCTTATCATATTCAAATCAAATGGCAGAAATTCATGAAAAGCCATCTAGGACTGGGCAGAGATTTTGGAATGAACAGGAGAAATCATTCTTAGAATGGAGAAGAGGATGATTTCCTTTGGTCTGAATTCTCCCTTCAGTCTGAATATTTGTGAGTATGAGCATTCATACATGTTCTAATAATTAGTTTCTAGTGAGATCAAGCCTTGAGCATTCTAGAGAACGGATGGAAGTGTGAGATATAAAATATTTAACAAAATTATATGGATTAACATTTGGATGAATGAAAATTGTCTCTTTTATGAAGCTACTTTATTGTATATGAAAGAACTTATCACTTTAAATGAGTATATGCTTGTATAAGAAGTACATATGTAAATAATAATCAGATATCTACTTTTTGTAGAGTCTGCAAATTCCCTTGACCTGTAAGATAAACTATTGACCAAGGCAAAGCTGAGGTCAATATTTTCCTCAAACGGCAATAAATCTCTGTGCCCACTGAAACATAGTCAATTCAATGCAAAGCCTACCTTAAGGTTATGTTAATATGGTTATTACAGGCCCCCCAAAATAAAACTATTTCATGGTGATTTTTTTTCCGTCCAATTGTCCTGGTTGTTTTATAGATGAGGACAAGTAATTGTAGTGAGAGGAAAAAGTAGGGAGAAATCCGTTAATGTGGCACTAATGGACTTGCACAATTGTGACTATGCAGTTGTCTGTAGAATGTTAAATCCTTTCTCTGTTAGTGGAAAAGCAGCCAGCTACAGCCAGTAGCTATTTATGAAGTTTGATTGAAGATACAGCTCTGACTTTGTATATGTAATCAAGATCTGGTTTAGCCGGTTAGCTTAGGTCTTTGACTGTTAAGTAGGAATAGCTCTACTTGGTCAGCTTACGAGGTTCCAGAACAGGTGATACTTTATCTGCAGTGTTCTTCTAAAACCTGCCACAGTTCAGAAGTGGACTGATGAGCTGCCTGACACCCAGGCTGCTGGAGCAGAGCACTGTATCACTGCTCACTCCACTGTTCACTGTGGAAACCTCTCAGACTTCCTGATGCTCACTTGTAAATGCATGCTGGCCTGAAGCTGGAGGGAAATTGCTGCTGTGTTATTTTGTCTGCCTTCAGACAGATTTTATCTTCTTAAAGCTGTAGTCACTCAAATGTGCGGGCTTTTTACAAAAGTTCTGGACTCTGATTTTGCTAGAATTCAATGTGTCTCTCGGTTGCATTTTTGGCTTCTAAATACCCATTTGTGCTGAAGCTTCTTGTCTGAGCTGGTACTGATGTCACCTTAAGTTATTATAATGTACATCCATGCAGATAATAAGTGGCTTTGTTCCCACGATCTCTGTGACAAATACAGAAATTTCTCTAGTGTTTCTGTTACGTGTCTATACTGCTTGTGAAAGGATGAGGCTTGACATTTTTATGACAATAAAATCCAAAAATCTCTTATGAGTGATGCTGTGCTGCTAATGGTAAACTAAAAGAACCTGATCTTCTACTTTTGATGGTACAATAATAATATTCTCCTTCAGAGAATATTCCCCACTAGCAAAAGATGAAATACTTGGGATGGAGGCTCAATGAGTGTACATCCTGCTAAATGGAACTATGACTTTGTAGAATCACCTAGGCTATGTTTTTTTCAGGAAGCTAACACAGTAGAGCTGACAGTATAACAATTTTCCCAGACAAAAGTCTAGCTTTCTGGAAAAGAACTGCACAGATTCCAAGAAGTACGTACTGGAAGAGCAAATCCAGAACCCTTAGTAATGTACAATGTCTACCCCTTCCTCAGAAAGCTGTACAGTTATATAAAGGAATATGATTTTGTCAAGGGACCTCTTTGGGGAATCCAGCATAACTGGCTGTAGCTTACTTCGATAAACGCCCAGAAAGTATTTGGAAATCTGCAATAACACATTTGAAGGGACAGTAAATGAAGTGCAGAAGATTGCAAGAGTCATTGGCACATAGAGCTGTACTGCGTCAGTCATTGGAGATTCATTAGGCTGCAATATATGCACTGTTGTGAGCTGGGACCCACACTTTTGCCTCTCCATGGGGCTCCACTGCCTTGGGACCCAAGGCCAGCAGCTGGCAGAGCTGAGTGTATCGCACGCCTTGGTCTCACAGCTACCTCCCTAACGTGAAGCTGTCCTGGAGTCAAAGGATTCTTTTGTACTCTTCCTTTGAAGAGCTAGAAAAAGTCTAGACCTGGTCTCGGTTTAGGTAAAGTTCCTAATAGATTAATTTATCATTTGGTTAACAAGTTAAAAATACCAACTGCCTTCAAAAATTCTTCAGCAGTAATTAGTTCCCCATCTTGATTTACCTAAGGGGAGAAAAGCCCACAAAACATGCAAATAATAGCTGTTCTTGTCTGTGTCAGTGTAAGCATGACCCATTAGCCAGTGCTAGATTCTCTTTTCAAATGGATGAATGCTTATAATGCATATGCCTTTTCATCTGTTCACAAGGGAATTTTTATCTCCAAACAGGCATACCCAAATTAACCCCTTAAAGATTTAGAATAGGATTTGTTTCACTTAAATTCAGCTCTTCAAAACTTTGGCATATAGCCTGGTCATCTAGACTTTCTCTCTGGATGATGTCTTGCTCATCCTATCCTAACACAACTGCTCAAAATAATTGAAAAAAATTGCCTTCTAGAGATGCTTCTCTTTCTCTGTTGACTATAGGGAGCAACTATATGTTTTCTTCAGTGAGAAAACTGGCTCTAAGAAAACTGGCCTGTGTGAAATTCACTGAGCCACATGGAAGAGAACCTTTCTGAGCTTAAATGACCATTCTGGGAGTGAAAGATGACATTTCTATCCCTGTGATCATTACAACTTCAGTAACACATATATCAGTAATACAGAGACAGAGTCAGAGGGGAGGAGCAGATATATCTTAAGCAAGACTTAAGCCATCTTTTAAGCCATCTGAAGATAATCCATTTCAACTAAATCTTTTGATTAGATGCCTCTTTTTGTTGGCTAAAATGAAATGAAACTATCATTAGTGAGTGCAAACTGCAGTACATCATATACCTTTTTAAAAATTAGGTTCTGGTTTTACATTGAAGATTGTAAAGTTAGTAACCTTTGAAAAACTGTTAACATTCTTTTCTTCTTTTTTTGACAACTCTTATATTTTTGACTTTTTACATAGGCTGATGCAGGAACTTCACAAATAGTGTCAGATAAAGACTATTGTAATCAACAGAACCAAAAATGAATAGAAGAAGCATTTCAGTTGTTGCAGTCCTTGACAGAAGTGTGCAGGATTCAAAGTGCAATATTTTTTTTATTGGATTAATGAATAAATTTTAATACAAAAGCTTTCTAGGACTGGCAATTAAAAAGGAACTGTAGAAATCTATAGAGTTATAATTGGTTTGTCTAATTAAATCTGATAGTAAAATATTGGATGTCACAACCTTTTCTATAGACGGGATATTAAACAAGCAATTTTTATGGGATTCGCTTTCTGACAAGATGAGATTTATCTCATCAAACTTTAAATATCTATAGTGTAAAGTTCTACATGTGAAGTAGTTATCCTAACACCCCATTATACCAGAGATTATATCAGTGATAAAACAGGCAATTTAGAGTTCAATTCACTTAATTTACTTTGATTGCCTACTTTGACATGAGAGGAATAACATCTAAGAGCATATTTTTCTCCATAGATTATAAAGAAAGCTATAGGTGAAACTATCAGATGCTTATGTCTACAATGTGGAGCTCTGAATTCGGGCAAATACATCTGCATGGTCTATAGAACATAATTTTCATAAACTTTATTTATTTCGGTTCTTGGAATCGCTCTTCCAATGAAAAATGTGAAAAATGGTTTGATTTAAGGTAAATGGTTTAGCTGTCAGAAAAGGATACAATGACATGGAAACGTTTTTGTTTGAGTTTGTGTTTGCTTTCAAGGCAATCTTCTAACAGCATTGAAAGTATTTCCACTCTCATTTAAAATGAATTACAGAAATTTCCCCTGTCAGTAAAGGTACATTTCTTTATTCACAGAGTTTTGTTGCTAGAGTAAGGTGAACAGGCATTGTGTATGGGTGAGATCTAATTGTGCAAGAGCAGCTTCAGAGTTTCAAAAATACAATGACAGTCACAAAAAGCCAGTGGCAATATCTTTTATTAGATCACTTAATATAGCGGGAAAAAGCAGAAAAGTTTCCAGTACATCATCTAGTCTTATGCCTGACTTCTTTTTTGTTCATAATATGTCATCCCTCATCATAACTGAGGACAGTCAGCACATGAAGGAGACCTTTTTGTTCCTTACACTATTAGGACTGTTGTGGTCACAGAATTCGGAATGGGAAGTCGAGCTTTTCTTATTATGAACAGTGTTTAGCTCACATCTTCATTTGTATACCTAGGCTTTTCATATTCGTTAGGTATCACCTCAATATCTTTTGTTTCACATATTATTCAGTTGCTGTCTATTTTGGCTTTGGAGTAAAATGGGATAGTGATTTGATGGATAGAATTGCAATTCTACCTACATTTCAAAATGTTCTACAGGCCCCTGTACATTTCAAAAACTTCCTCAATGCCTATTTAGACTTTGTGGCTCTCTCAGAAGGTTTAAGTATATATCCAACTGATATAAAAGTCTATAAGCTGTAACAAAGTGATCTCAGAATTTTACAGAACTGCATTGAGAAAGATATCATTTAACTTCAGATAAGAAGGAGAAAGTAATTGCAATGAGCTATAAGAAGGAAGACTTGCACTGAAGTTTCTTCTTATTTATTAAAAGATGCTCCATTTTATTTGTATGTTTTCATGTTTATTTAATCCAGTTCCTTCACAAAAGAAAAATGTTGAGGTGGTCTTCTGTTGAAATCAATTGGGTTTTTCTTGAGAAAAGGTTGGAAAGTGTTTTAATAGAAGTGCCACAGTGACAATTAGCGATGCACAGAATTTCAGAGTACCAGAATCATTCTATAGATATTTGGCCCCTTGTGAATTATCACAGTTTTGTTTTGGTTTGGTTTGGTTTTTTGGGGGAATGTTTTGGAGAGAGGAAGGAAGATGATGTTTCACAGTTTCCAGTTCATCTCTTTATCCATTTATCCAAATTTAACAAGTTTCCAAAATAGCTCTTCTCAGTTATTGGATTAAGGTTGGCGTTCTGCATGTGTATGCATATGATCAGGCGAACATTGTCATTACTGCTGCTGATGTTATGTAGCTATGTTTTGGAGCTGTTGTGCCCATGCTCTCAGTCTGTAGCTCCACTCAACTCCTAAAGCTACTTAAAATACAAAGGGCAAACCAGATGTATTCTCAGCAGGTCCAAAATTCAGGAATGTCCATCTTGACCACTCACCATTCTTCTGTGATGATACGCTGAGAAGAGTCAGACCTATAACCTTATCCTTCAGTACTGATCTGACCTTGTTGTCTTTGATACCAACAGAAAGTGCAGGTCCTTTCGTTTCATGACTATCACTGCTAGATTCTCTTATCAAGGAAGATTATTGTATGGCTTCCCTTGTTCCCTTGATTGTTGTTGTTCCCTTGTTCCCTTGATTGTTGATGGTTTCCCTTGGCAACCCTCTATGTAAAGAAAGAATCATCCATAATGATTCTCCTTGCTCCAGTTTTGTTATAATTGTTGCAACTCCAGGAGCTTATCATCTGTCAGAGGTTGTAGGACCCTACTTACACAAATCATTCCCTCACCACAACTTATTAGTCAATATTATCAGGCCCATCCATATTGTTTGTGGGAAGGATGCTAGAAAGCACTGGGGAGTAAGAATCTATAAGCTCTTTCTTGTAAGACATGTCCTGATTAATAATAGCAGAGGATTCACAAGGCAAACTAGTGTGGTGAAAGGACAGATGATGTCATTTTTCACTTTTAAGACTCTCTTTCCTGTAATTCCCAGTAACCTGATAGAATTCTTGTCTTCTGATTATCTCAGTAAGAAGCTTTCTCCTAGCTGCTCCAGATATTCAGTCATCACACGTGGGATCTTTTGAATTTTCTTACCCTGCAACATTGAGGTTCCTCTTTGTACAGTTAGATCTTTCCCCATCTCTATGTCTATGTCTAAGAGAAAAAGTGTTTTTCCTTTCTGAGGCCACCTGCAGTCCCATTCACACCTTTATCAAGTTATGTGCCATCACAGAGGCCTAATAACCCATGTAGAAATAAATGCTTCAAATGTGAACATCTATGTATGATCATTATAACACATCCACCATCTCCACCACCATGTTTTGTGGCAATTATTTTTCTTTTCAAAAGAAAATTTAACAAAGATGAGTCATTTATTAAATTAAGCTCTTAATCATGTCTGATAATACCCTATTATAATAATAGACCTCTTTAAGTCCCATTCAAAACTGTTTGAAAGTATGCTCTTGTAATTGCCAAACTAATTATTGCCATTTACCATTTGTAATGAGACAGTGGCTAAGAACTTCTTTCATTGATCGGGTTCTTGTTGTGCTAGTCACTCTGCAAACACTGAATGAAACAACAAGCTTGCACAACTCAACTCAGCATCTCAATTTGAAAATGATTCAGCATAAATTTATGATATCCATGTCTCTGTCAAGAGATGACTGCTGTACCTCTCCTTCATATGTATTTTTATGCCCATTTAAAGCGTAGTTTTTCTTCAGCTCAGTGTAGAACTTCTTGAATTTTCTAGAACTCACATTAATAATTGAGCTATAGACATTCACAGGAAAGGAAAAACAACTCTTTTTAGACTATTATCCTATTAATCAGAAGAAATTCTAAGTCCAATCTTTTTGCAGGTCTTCACAGATGCAGTAGGACATATCTTTTCCTGTTAATTCAAACAGAAGGAGGAAAGCCTTATACTGATTTCTTGAAAATCTCTGGTCATTATCAACAAAATAGCCGGGAGTCTTTGTTATTCTTTTTACATAAAATCCTGAAGTCTGTTAGTAGACGAAGCTTCCAGTAGTATGAAGAAGAACTCTGTAAACTCACATCACCAATATCAGTGATTTCTCTGATTAATATCTGGTAATAATAAAATGAGTTGCTTAGCTACAGGTTTTCCTAGCTAGTTAGGTTTGCCTAGCTAGTCGGTTTTCCTCAGCCTTTGGCACTGATGATCCACATATAGCAAGGATCACTGAAAGTTTCACAGTTGGCTTGAGGGAAAAGGAACGACTGAGGAACACTTCAGGTACATTCAAGAACTTGATAATCAGGACAAAGCAAATATTATCTATTTATCTGCAGAATGAGAGAGAAAGAGTATATGCTGATCATTGGTTGATTTTGTGTGTAAAGATTGAACCATGAATGTACAAGAAAAAGAAGCAAGATTTAGAAGAAAATACTTATTTTTGTCATGTAAAAAGTGACATCACTATTGAATAAAAAGAAACAAAATGTCTAGAAAATAATGGTTTCTTACACATTTCTCAGTCCAGTGTCTAAAAGTAACATTTCTACAATGAAAAGATTATTCAGAAGAAATTTAGGTGACAGTTCTCATGAAGCTTGTGTTTACCTGAATAGTATGAGAAATGTCTAGCAACTTTCATCAGAAAAGGCCTCTCACTCTTTCAGTGGGCCAAATAAAATCTTTCTACAAAATAACCCAGTTCAATGTGGAAACAAAACCAAAACTGTTAGTCCTGCAACAAAATTTTGGACTGGGAGTATTTTTTCTCTCTTAAACAATCAAGTGTTTCATAAAAGTAAATAACGTACCACTGATGGAAATATGTTTTTTTCCTCTCTCTCTCTCAATCAAATCATAGGAAAAAAAAAGTAAAAATACTTTGTATAATGCGTAAATTCAGTGAAATGACTGCATTTATTAAATAGAAAGAAAAACTTTAAGGTTACTCAGTCTAGTGATTGTTGTTGTAAGAAGAATCATGTATCAAAATACACTCAGCTGTATGTTTTGGGAATATGATTTATGATTCAAAGAACATTCTGCTCTCACTCCTCAGCAGGAATATTTCTCCATGTCTTTAGCTTGGAGAAGCCATTATATGGGGATATTTACCACAAATGGTATTTACTATAATTCCTATATTTAGAGTGGAAAGTATTATGATAAATTTTTGCATGAGTGATAAATACCTAGATTACACCCTCTGTCATTTATCCTGTCATATGTCTGATTTTATAGACTTATGATATACCATATCATATACTTATATGCTTATGATATAAAGAATGGCATGAAGAGACTGCTATGGTAGCAGAAGCTATTCTTAGCTAGTCAGCACTATCTGCAGAAACAGACTGATTCACTTTGATTGCCACTCAGCAGGACTGAAGGTAGAAGTCATATGCAAATAGATGGGTTAGAGATGGATGCCTGTATTCATTAATCTTTCATTAGACTCAATCACAAAATTACCCAAAGGTTTTACAGGACTTTTCAAACTCTAATTTGGCCCCTGGCCTTTAAACAAAATGAAAGCTATTGATTGATGTTCTGGCCAGGATGCAAATTAGCCCATCAGTTCCTGAATCAAGCTTTATTGGTTTAGATGCACTTTCTTATATCAGAACAGGAAAGCTACTTGGAAATGAACATTTCTATCAAGCTTCATAGTAAGGCTAATACTATATTAAATTAACTAAATGAATAATAATAAAAACAAAAGCTTATACTGCTTCCAGAACCTTGCAAAAAATTATCTCACTGCCCTTCAAAATCTTAAAATGAGAAAAAAAAACACATCAGAGATGAAAATCTGTATTTTCTTGATTAAATTTTAAAATGCTTCTCTTTGTGCCCCTACCCTGAAAAGCACAGATTTCTGGATGCAATAGATTTTAGGTTCATATTCCTTATGGGATGATCCATCTTCCTAAAGTAAATATTGCTGGATCCTGTACTATAAGAGGAAAGAGAAAGTATCTTTAAACGTGGAGCTGCAGATATATTTAGATGTATTCTGTGGATAAATGTTCCATTATTATTGTTGTTGTCGTTATTATTATTATTATTATTACAGCAGTGGTCTTCTTTCCTCTTTCCATTTTCATATCCTAGCAGTAAAAAAAACCCTAAGAAACATGAGATCTGAATTCTGTCTGTGTCTCTCAGTTTGAGGAGGTTTGAACATATAGTTCTTGCGACTGCCAAGCCACCAGCTTGTTCTCAACAGTCAGTCAGCCAAACACTGTAGTCAGAGGAATGTGGGAAAAAGTAAGCAAAAGAGTGGTTTTGCCTCATCTAAGAGAAGGAATATCAAGATGCCTGGCATTTATTTCATTGGACAAATTTGTCCAAAATGATCATGGAAATAGCAATTACAACCTTCTACAGATTCCTTCTCATCTGAATATCATGAACTCTATCATGAACTCTATTCATGAATATCATGATTAGAGTTAGGTAGTGCTCTAGTCTGAGCACTTTCTCTAATGCCATGACTTTGAGAGTCCTGGCTACACCGTGACTCAGCTGGGGAAGGCAGGGTGAATTTAGAAGAGCCTAGTAGCAAAGGTGCTCTCTGAAGAAGTGTGAGATTCAGGGAACCCTAGAATTGGGATCTTCCACACCTTGGGTGAATCTGCTAATTACTATGCTGCTAGTTGCAATCAGGGCCATAAATACCTTATCAGACATCTTCAGTGACTTACTGTTGAAATTATCCACCATAAATAACAACACTCATACAAGGAGAACTACTAACAGTTCTGAGTTACACTCTGAGTAATCAAGTATATGGGTACTTCATAAGTTTAGGAGCTAATAAATACAGAAACTGAGTTGTTATCAGGGATATGGATAGTTTTTAGGCAGTCAAGTCCTAATTTAGGAAAAAATGAACCATTTTATTTGAAAATTTGTGTTATAGACAGCGGTCAGGGAGCAATGAGGTTGCCTAACTGGATCTTAGATCAGATTTAAGCTCTTTTTGTGACCGTGAAAACCTATTACTGCACAGCTACCTAACATGGGTGCACTTAACCTTCACAGTTGCCCCTGCTTGTGACCCTGAGCTTTGCTCAGCACTTAAATATTCCACATGAGCCAGTGGTGCCCTGGAGGCAAAGGTGGCCAACAGCCTCCTGGGCTGCATTAACAGCAGATCAAGGGAAGGGGGTTATCCCTCATATCTAACTGTTCTTAAAACTCATCTGGAGTACTATACCCAGCTTTGGGCTTCCCACTACAAGAAAACATTGATAAACCAGAGCAAGTTCAGCCATTGCGATGGTTAGGGTGCAGAGCACTTTGCCTGTGAAGTGAGATTAAAGGAGCTGGACTTCTTCATCCTAGAGAAGAGACAGAATCACAGACTCATAGAATGGTTGAGGTTGGAAGGGACCTCTGGAGATCATCTAGTCCAACCTCCCTGCTCAGCAGGGTCACCTAGAGCATATTAGACAGGATCACATCCAGGTGGATTTTGAATATTTCCAGAGAAGAAAACTCCACAACCTCTCTGGGCAACCTGTGTCAGTGCTCCGTCACTCTCACAGTGAAGAAGTTCCTCCTTATATTCAGGTAGAACTTCCTGTGGCTCAGTTTGTGCCTGTTGCCTCTTGTGCTGTCACTTGGCACCACTGAAAAGAGTCCAGCCCCCTCTTGACACCCTCCCTTCAGATACTTATAGACATTGATAAGATCCCCCCTCAGTCTTCTCTTCTCCAGGCTAAACGGGCCCAGTTCTCACAGCCTTTCCTCATATGAGAGATGCTCCAGTCTTTTAATCATCTTCTTAGCTTTCAGTCTTCTAATCATCTTCATAGCCCTATGCTGAACTCTCTCTAGTAGCTCCATGTCTCTTGTACTGGGGAGCCCAGAACTGGACACAGTACTTCCGATGTGGCCTCCTTGGGGCTGAGTAGAGGCGCAGGATCACCTCCCTTGACCTGCTGGCAACACTCTTCCCAATGCACCCCAGGATACCATTGGCTTTCCTACCCACAAGGGCACATTGCTGGCTCATGGTCAACTTGTCATCCACCAGCACTCCCAGGTCCTTCTCTGCAGAGCTGCTCTCCAGCAGGTCAGCCTCCAGTTTGTACTGGTGCCTAGGGTTATTTTTTTCCCTAGGTTCAGGACCCTGCACTTGCCCTTATTGAACGCCATGAGATTCCTCTCTGCCCAGCTCTCCAGCCTGTCCAGATCCTTCTGAATGGCAGCACAGTCCTGTGGTGTATCAGCCACTCCTCCCAGCTTGGTGTCATTGGCAAACTTGCTGAGGAGGCACTCTGTCCCCTCATCCAGGTCATTGATGAGTAAGTTGAACAAGACTGGATCCAGTACTGAGCCCCGGAGAAAACCATTAGCTACAGACCTCAGGGCAGTTCAGGACAGCTCAGTCCTGTCAGTGCCTATAGAAAAGTCATCAAGAAATGGAACCAGGCACTTCCACATGGTGGGAAGACAAGAGACAATGTGCATAAATCCATGTAAGAGTAGTTCAGACTGGACATAAGCTTTTTTCTCATGAGGACAGTCAGGCAGTGGAACCTGTTCCCATATTGGAGGTTTTCATGAACAGACTCGATACAGCACTGGACAACCTGGTCTGATCTCACAGCTAACCCTCCTTTGAGCACGAGCCTGGGCTTCAGACCTCCTGATGTCCCTTCCAACATAAATTATCCTATGATCCTATAAACCTAAGTTAGAGAGAGAGGAGGATAAGGGGAAAACAATGTTAAAAGTGTTGATAATTTACTTCAGTTGTAAGCACAGAAAGTAAAACTTTGCCTCCAGTAATTACAGCACAAGTCAGTGCTGATCACCCCAAAGCCTGTGAGAGTGTCAACCATTATTCAAAACAATATTTTTGCACAATAGCATTCATCTAGGACCATTTAAAGCTAATAAAGGAGGAAAGGGGATAGGTAGAAAGGGTGAGCGAGAATAAGAGAGATTTTAAATTTAAAGTAAAATAAAAGAAGTCAATAACTCCTGGCTTATATTTTCATGGAAAAACGTAATATATAACTTGCTACAATATACATGTTAGTGGAGATTTGATATGTATCTGACTTATTATCTGGCTTTACAGTAAGCAAATATACAACATGACCACAGAAGCAGTGGTCTATTCCTACCAATTTTGGTCAGCATTCATCAGAAGTGATAATGTTTGCCAGAGTAGACACTACAGACAAAAGATATTGACCTCCCTACTTAGTGGTCATTTGAAATACCATCCTGAATTAGACCAGAGAAGGATTATTTCACCTAGTTCAAGAGTTTATTCACCTCAGAATAATTCAGGCCAATAATTTTAAGTTTTTATCTGAAAACTGGAATGTTTTATTTTTCATATATTGATAGTTAAAAAAATCATAGAAATCATAATTTTTTACAACAAACTGTATTTATTCTCACCTCAATTTTCCAGTGAAATCCAATCTGATTGAAAATTTCAAGTAATGTTTACAAATACCCAGCTCAGCCTCGGGCTCCTTCTAAAGCTTCAAGAATGTGGTATCTTACACAAAGGTAAGACTTGCAACAAGTACTTCAAAATGCTTTAACCTATTTGTCAGTGAATAACATTTTTTTTATTCGATGCACATTTAGTTCAGTTAAAAATAATACTTTCACAAAACAGTAAAGAACCAAAAAGGTGTTGTTGGTTCAAAATGCAGTGGTTTTTAACTTGAAATTAATAAGAGAAAATAGTAGATTTGGAGTAATATAGATTTGAAAGACTATTCATACTTGGATTCCTAAAGCTAGGTTTAAAATCACCATAATTTAGTAAATATGCACGTATATGTGCATATGAGATCTTCATTAAGCTCAATCAATATCTAAGCTAATCAAAATCAAAGCTAATCAATCAATATTATAGCATTAAACCAAAGTAAAACACGAACTAAGGGACTGCACAGGAAACCTGTGTACAATAATGGTTGGTAATATGCTACTGGCAATATTAAGGTGCTTCTAAATTTTTATTTTCATTTACTGAAAATAAAGAAGGAGTTCACAAGGAACAAAAGATACTGGAGTTTGTGATATGGCAAGAATACTATTGAAATTAGAAAACTGTATTTCCATATATTAAAATAACTAAGTGGGAAAATATCTTTATGACACTTTTTTTTTCTGGATATCTCTCTTGATAGGGTCTCATTAAACAGGTAATTTATATGAATGCAGGTGGATTTGTAAAGTTTTGCCACCTGAAATCATTTTTCTTTGGTTTTAAAAAAATTCTGTCGAGCAACTAAAAGCATCTGAGTGGGAAGTATGAGGTTAACTTACTGTAAATGCTAGTATGATCCAAATTGCAGCTATGAACTTCCGAGAAGGAAAACAAGTTTACTCTAACGAGACATCCACAGCTTGTGAGAAGATTTCTTTATTATTTAACTGTTAAGTCATATTAGAACTACACTTCATGGCCATTGAAACTGACTGTTGCTCATCAGAGTAGTCAGGTTTTCTTAGGGAGGGTGGCAGAAGCTGGCAGAGCTGGTCGCTACCCCATACCTGTTCTGTGGCTAGCTTTGGTTTGCAGAGCTGTCAGGCTGGCATCCTTCCACAGCACTCGAAATTCATTTTGGCTCCCGGATGTGTTTTTCTGTTAATCAGCTGCCAATCCATTGTATAAATCTTTCCAGTCTATTTTATATAAAAGTTTCCAGTCTAGCAAAGCAGGGCTCTATAGGCTATTTCCAGACTTGCTGTCTCAGTTGTGTTGGAAAGATCCCAAGTTGTGGACACCAAGTGGCAGAAAGCCTGCTCAAAAAAGGGAGGGGGAGGGAGGGAGAAAGGGGGAAAACATAAGCATGAAGTAGCTATTACCACTGCAAAAGGAGGAGTTAAACTGAAGTAATTTGGCATAGCTTTGAAAATGGGTAGGACCAAATGAAGCAGGATGGAACAAGAGAATTTGGGATAATTAGTAGACAAAGATGGAGTTTTCAAGGTGCTAGTCCACTCTTCCTTCCCAGTAGAATCCAAGGTGGAAGTAGTAAAGCCACCATCTCCCTTAGCCTTGGAGGTTAATTCTTCCTTGGCACTCACTGCCACAGCCGCAAGCAAAAGGAAAGAGATCATTGCTTCCAGTGCCTGAGATCTTAAAAATATATTGAATAGATTAGGTAAAATGCCTGTGCAGAATACACTGCAGAGAAAAAAGTGGTGAATTTTTGTATTGTTTCTCTTGAATAAATCTACAGAACAGTCTTTTATAGACCATAAGAATGGTCATCTCAGAATGTTTAGTGGGAGATAGCGCTGCCTTTCACCCTCACGTCTTCTGGACTTTCTATTCTTAACATGCTAGTGTAGAATTTTTTTTTCTTCTTCTTTTTAAATCTATTTCATCTGTTTCAAGGAACCCAATCCCTTTCCGTTTTAGACTCAGAGCACACTCTCTCCCATACATACACGCACACATATGTGCATATGTATTCCTCGAGAATAGAGATTTGCATTAGCCACTTATGCCACGGAATATAAAACTTGGATAATAAGCTGGGCCAAGTCATATTATGAGCATGTCTGAATTAGTGTTTCGCATCTACAGATGTTAACACAGTAAGATATGTGTTATTTTTCCTGTTCATATAATCAAAGTATTCAGTTCAAATTTTCTATAAAATTCACTTTAAAGCTAAAGTAGAACATGTGAAATTTCAGACTGCAAACAATTTATTCGAGGTGTGCATAATATATGTCTAGTAAGGAAAAACACGGAAGGATTGTGATGGGAAGTGGCTTTCTGCCTTAGTGCACTGTCTACTGCTTGTGAATGAAAGAAAGAGCACACCAGCCGTTCCGTGACACTTAGAGAGCTGTGCAAAGATATCTGCCCAGGATTAAGAGGGATATATATAAGCACACATTAGGATCCTAATTTTATTTGGGAGTCTTTATGTATTACCATATAGTTGCTATTTTTTATTACTTGATTAAACCTAAGAAGAGAAAACGGTGTTATGCAAAAATGCCTGTTATGTTAAAGCAACAGTATGATATTCAAGACTGTGAAGATGAAAGGTTGCATAGACCAGCAAACTTTACTGGATGGGGGAGGAGGAAGCCTGTTACAGTTACATTTTATTCATAACATGACAGCTGTATTCTCAGCGATAATAAATGTTAATTATAAATTATAGGACATCACTTTGACGGCAGTTGAACAGATTAATGAGTTCAACAGGATTCAAACTCAGAACGAATATCCATATTTCTTCCTACATGACATGGTTTAAACGTTATTTCATTCAGAAATGATCTTTGAGATATCTCTCTTTTTTAAAAAAGAGAAAAAAATGCTTTCTACATTTGTCCAAATCTCTTTTCGACAGACTCAAACAATCTTTGAGATGCTTTTGCTACTGTGTTGCCTGGCATTCCAAGCAGAAGTTCCATTCAGCTAATGGAAAACTGGGGAAATTTCCATTGAAAATCTTCCTTATTAGATTAGAGTTATTCCTATCATCCAGGGGAAAAAAGTAAAAACAATTCCTAGCAGTGATTTTTTTTTTTCTTTGCCGTGAAAACATAAATGATTTCATCCTCAGGTATTTGTAACTGCTTGTCTTTAGGTGCATGTCCTTTGATTTGCTTCATCTAATTTTGTAATAAAATGATTGAACATGCAATACAATCAAAGGAGAGCAAGATTTGCCTCTACCATAACAATACAGTGATAGATACAAGCATGGCTTTAAACTGAATGGCATAGCAATGGCTACAGACTGAAGCTTACTCTGTTGCAACTAAACAGAGTCTAATACTGAGGAAGAAATAAGATTTTTTGAAGTAAAACGGGTCATGTGGAAAAAACGAGTGACACTTGGAGTCCGTTGTTTTGGGTGAAGAAGCTATATATTTTAGCTTGAAGAACTGACTGGCCCCATGCAAGGAAGTGACTGTGGATGTGGAGAATGGTTGTTGGCTTGCCCAAAGTCATCCCCAGACTGAGCACAATGAATGGTTTAACCCAGAGGAGAAATGACCGGATGCCAAGTTACCACCTCTGCTCTGAGGCACATATTGCTGATGCTGACACATCGTTCAGGGAAAGTATCACCTACCCAGTTCTTAAAATTCTCTGGAGTCACTTCACTCTGCAGACCTCTGTAGTGGATCATATTTGAGATCAGATTCTGAATCAGACTGGCCTTTGGGTCAGATTAAGCCTGCAGGTGCTATTATAAACTCTATATTTTGTGGGAAATAATTTTTTAGAATTATCTACTCACAGAAATTGAGTCAGAGACACACACTAAGACATACAATTAAATGTTACAGGTAAACCAATGGAAATTAAAGAGTCCATGATTTGGACAGAAAATAGGACTTCAAGGCTTGTACTGCCAAATCAAACCCATGTTAGCAAAGCAACATAGAGTGCTTGTACGGAATAAATTTGCCCTGGCTGTTCAAATTTGTTTTAAAACGTTGACAGATTAATCAAGCATTATGCTGGATGAGGTATTGTCTGTCCATGGTATTTCAGCTCTGTACTGGATTAGGTTTTTTGAGTATAAAACCTTAAAGCCTATATAAACTACATATTTTGTGCTTTGACTAATTTGACAGAAATGTCCAGATCTGATCCAAATCAAATTCATATTGTTGGGCAACTTGCTTAATTTCATTGAGAGTAAGTGTCAATTAAATTGAACGCTCCTCCAATAAAAACATTTATCCACTTAGCACTGGTGCGATGAAACATGTTTAACAAAGTTTATATATTTACAGAAGCACAATTTATGTATAGATCAATCTAAATACACAATGTGTTGCTATGCATACTCTTCTAGATAGCAATGTATTGTTTGTTTTATTTGATTGATCCTAATACACTTGATTTTTGTCTTCCACGTTGGGGTTAATCTCAGAAACTTTTGCTGTGTTCAGTGATACCAACTGGAAAGTAATATTTTAATCTGTGACTAAATTGGAACAAGCAATAAAAACTTCGAGTGAGAGAAATCATTGCATTTGACTTTTAAGAATATTCATAAAAAAATTGGGAAACTGATTTTATTTCTAATTATTTGAAAATATTTTTAAAATACTTTATCAACTTTTTTTTTTTTTTTTTTTTTTTTTGTGAATATAAGAATTCCTGTTTCACAGTTTCTGTCTTGTGAGTTATTTACACAACTCACATGTTACTTACTAACTGTTTCCTGATGGATTGTTTTTTGTAATCATGCATCAAAAATCAGATGGTAGAAATGAACATAAATAATATGTTTTAGAAAATATTTTGGGGTTTTTTATATATAATTTCTCATTTTACAAAGCTTGATCCTTGAAAAATTTTTTTTGAAAA